>NC_069504.1:458209870-458449870 GCF_027579735.1 Bombina bombina | reverse complement strand
ATACGCCATCAGATGTGAACGGGCAAAAGAATCAGTTCGTACAAAAGATTTGGCTCGGAATTTTCGTAAACTTTAGGTTGTCAGAATTTTGTTCACGTTTGCATTTGTTTAGTCCACTGGTTTTCAAACCTGTCCTCAGTCCTCCCCAATGGTCCAGGTTTTCTGGGTTACCTTAGATGAGAGCAGGTAAAATAACCATGGTTACTAATCAGCTGATTGTTTCACCTGTGCTCTAGTTCATATATCCTCAAAATGTGACCTGTTAGTAAGGCCTGAGAGCAGGTTTGAAAACCAGTGGTTTAGTCTGAAGATTCTGATATGAAATTCATTTGAATACGAAATTTGTTTAGTTGCATTAATGTTTATGGGAAGCCCTCAAAACATTCCTTTTAGCAACAAATTTACAGATTTAATGATAACTGTGCACGAGAAAACATACAGGAACTGGAACAATTTTTACAAAGAAAAGCATTTGATAATTACAGTAATATCAATTATTCACTGGTATAACCGTTTCCCACTACCCTATTGTCTCCCCCTACTTACCTTTCACTTCTCACCACTACAACCATTGCGTACACTTACTTTTTTTTTTTTTTTACTTTTTCATTCTGTTTCAAATCCTTCATTCTAAAGTACTCCCATTTCTCAAATACCTGCTCGTGCACAGCTATTCGTTCATGCGCATTGCGCACTAAGTGATGCTGCAGACCTTTCTGAACACGAAACTCATTCTGCACGATACACAGCCACCAAATCGAATCCACTAGCCCATGAACATAGTGATGTCACATGTAGCAGGGATCAGGAGGCCATTTCAAAACAGCCAACGCTTGGAAACTTACTGGTTTTTACCTGGATAAAAATGTTCCTGGGGATAATTTTATACGATGGGCAAGCATTACAATAATGTAAGTACAGTTGCAGTGTCCCTTTTAAGATGTAAAGCAAATGTATCTAAAAAACATAGTACTGTATGATTTTTATGGCCTTCTGATATCAATTATTGGCAAAAGTTGTAGTTAGGCCTAAGAGGTCTGCTGCTGAAAAGAAAGATTTAATTAATGACTATACTTTTCATTCTGCGCTGCATTGAGAGTACACTTTTGACCTCCAAATAATATACCCTAAATGTAACTTGTTGATGTACTGCAATTTTAGGGTCGATTTATCAAAGTCTTTCGCCAGCCTTTGAGCCACTACGACTGCAGGTTCTCACATGAGAACCTGCACGCCGTATTTAGCAAGCAGCGGTCATCAGACCGGGGATATTGACAGCCCTGCCCGTGCGTGATTGGCTGTGTGTTGGCAGGGGGCGGGATTGCACGCAAGTGCAAAATAGCGCTCGTGTGCAATGCTGAATTCCTCCAGGAGAATTCAGACCGCCAGAGGCGAGCTGCGGCGGACAGGGGCACGTATATGCGCCCATGTCCGCCTCAGCTTGATATATCGCCCCCTTAGTGTTCTGCTATATTTCTGTTTGTGAATCCCACTATTTCAAACCCTGGAACATGGAACATGGCTTCTGGCTCTAATTACTTGAAGGAAGCACTTGTAAATCGCTCTTTTTGTGCTATATGAAAAGTTAAAAAAAAGTTTTTCTTAGCTTAATTAAAAGAAGTCCCCCCCCCCCCCCCGGTTCTCCCCCCCCCAAAAAAAATAGTACCAAATGTATACATCTGTTTCCTTCCATTCTTACAGACTTCCTTTGGTGATGATAAAAGCTACAAAAAATAGAAACAAGCACCCACCATTTGGTGTAGGAGATTCTTAACTCAAAGCTGTCGTAATCATTTAGCCAGTTTTATTTTAGATTATAGTTCCCCTTATCACTTTACAGGTTTACTTTTACGTCATCTCAGTATTCTACCATGCACACAGTCTCTTATTATTTCACTTAATCTTATCTTGCAAATGGTGCTCAAGTAATTAAAAAATATATGTTAAATTCCATGCAAAATAAGTTTCACTGTCTATAAAGGGGGAAATTATCTATTAAAATGCCATTTTAAAGAAGTCATGGATTGGTGTCTGCATATAACAGAATAGGAAGTAACATTTTTTTTTACATATGCAAAAGGTTAAAGGAACAGTAAATACAGTAGATTTTCATAATCAACAAATGCATGATAAAAATACAATGCAATAGCACTTAGGGGCCGATTTATTATATGGAGGGAGGACATGATTCACTGTAGCTGTATGCTGCTTAACTCCTGATGCCGGAAGGCTCACGCGGAATGAGCAGCATATGCTGCTTAATAAATCGGCCCCTATATCTCAACTTAAAATGAGTAGTATATTTTTTTTTTTTTTTACAAATTTCAAAGTTTATGTCTATTTCCACTCCTCCTGTATCATGTGACAGCCATCAGCCAATCACAAATGCACATACATATGTTCTGTGAATTCTTACACATGCTCAGTAGGAGCTAGTAACTCAAAAATTGTAAATATAAACAGACATTTTGTTAATGGAAGTAAATTAGAAAGTTGTTTAAAATTGCATGCTCTATCTGAATCCTGAAAGTTTAATTTTGACTTGAGTGTCCCTTTAACATGATATACAAGACAAAAATAAGCAACAAAGCATAAATGCCACTTGGTACGGTATGATCCAGAAATGGAAGTTGATGGTATATTTACCAGGCTTCTTAAGGCAGCTGATAAATTGCTGGAGAAAGGCAGTTTGTTTGTTTTAAAGGGACAGTTCACCCAAAAACTTTCTCCCCTTTAAATTATTCCCACTGATCCTTTTTACCTGCTAGAGTGTATTAAATTGGTTGCAAGTAGCTCCTTTACTCATATTTCAGCATTTGAAATAGCTGATTTAGCTTGTGGTTTCCCAACCTATACTGAAAGTTTTGATACTGGCGTATACGCTATTGAATAGCCTAAGTAAACACAGCCAGCAGAAGAGATTACACCCTCAGTGGGGGCATGATAGTTAAGTAATAAAATGATAATTTTCCATTGTTCTCTCTATGTATTGAGCTTTGGTGTTCCAGACAAATATAAGATAAGGAAGCAAGATTGTGTACATAAAAATGATAACATAATGAGATCTGATATTACCTGAAGCTCAGCCCATTGTAATAGGCTGTGGTTTCAAAGCACAAAACCAGCTACTTCAGATACACAAATAAACCCGAAAATGCAATTTCTCAAATATTTTATACTCTGAAGTTAGTATAACAAGTAATTTAAAATACATTTATGGAAAAACAATTTTACAGTGTACTGTCCCTTTAACTTATAAAGTTTACTGGTCTACAAAGTCTGTTATCAGATCGCAATGTATTCAGCTTTAATAGCATCTTAGCCTGTGATATCTACAGGGGTATACTTGTGGACAAAGCTGATGATACCATTATCTCTGTTGCTAATGGTGCCAAGTATTAAAAACAACAACTCACACATATAAAATGTCAGTTTTTGTTTTAATACATCTGAGTGGGCGCCTGTATTCAGTTGCCATGGAGTGTGGTGGCTAAGTACAGTGTTCCTCTCCACTTTTGTTCCCCTGCAGGCCACACTCATGGGCCGATTTATCAAGGGCCGAATGGCCCCTGTTTCCGCGTGAGCCTTCAGGCTTGTGCAATGTTAAATGCCGACAGCGTATGCTGTCCGCATTCAGCGATGTCGGGCGGACATGATTCGCTACAGCGAATCATCATGTCCGCCCACCATTCGATAATTCAGCCCCTATGTGTCATTAGGGGACTGTATATTGAAAACGGCAGACCCAAACATTAGCCAATATGGCATTGTTAAGGTAAGGGACTCCAGAACCATGGGAGTAAGTGTCCGCCAAGTGTTTCTCATTACTTTTAGAATGATCAGCTTCCGCTTAGCAATAGTACCATCCTTGCGGTATACTATGAGTAAGCCTGATGTCTGTGGTGATGTCTGTGGTGATGTCTGTGGTTTCCTCTAGGGCCGTTTTTTAATACATTCTTTTTCTGCCACTGGCACTGTTCCCTATGACTGTGTTTTCTAAAGTAATTTTCAGAAGTCCTTTCTTTCTCAGGGACATCTCCACTGTGCCTGTTGCAGTCAGAACAGCCATGTGATATTTATTTTTTTGTTATTTTATTTTATTTTTTGCGTAGCTTTTTACTGAATTCTCGGATTTTAGGTCAATAAATGTGATAATCATTATAAAACTCTTATTGTGTGCTTTTCCGGTGGCTTCACACTGTTTTATTCTAATCCATTACAAAATACGTTTTTGACAAACCTTTTCTGCAAGATTTTTGGATATAAATAATTTCAACAATCTTGATTTTTTTGAAAAAACAATATGGGCCTATTTGAACAGCATATATTAGCTGTTTGCTCCTTTTAAATGGATAGAAAGATCAAAATTGAAATGTCTTCAAAGAAGCAATAAAAACAAACATTTAATATTGCTCAAATCATACAATTAAACTATGAAGCTTGTGCAGGGTCACACTGTTCATTATGATTGCAGATCAATTTGAAAAAAAAAAATTCCATTTACTTTAATCATCAAATTGTGCAGTCCTTGTATATGCAGACTTTCTGAGGCACCAGCACCTACTAAGCATGTTTAAGAGTTCACAGTATATGTGTGTATACAGGGACATTAAAGGGATATGAAACACAATTTTTTTATTTAATGATTCACATCGAGCATTTAATGTTAAGCAACTTTCTAATTTACTCCTATTATCAATTTTCTTCGTTCTCTTGGCATCTTTATTTGAAAAAGCAGGAATACAAGCTTAGGAGTTTAAATGTTGCCACCAATCAACAAGCTCTACCCAGGGTGCTGAACTAAAAATGGTAGGATCCTAAGCTTACATTCCTGCTTTTTAAAACAAAGATACTAAAAGAACAAATAAAATGTGATAATAGGAGTAAATTAGAAACTTGCTTAAAATTGCATGCTCTATCTGAATCATGAAAGAAAAAAAAATTGTGTTTCATATCCCTTTAAAGCAAGCTTTGATATTTGTCAGAAAAAGACTACTGCTCCTTGAAAGGCGATAGTCATTGCCTGGTCTTTTTTACTCTGCATTTGTTGATTATGAAAGTCTACTGCATTTAATGGTCTTTTAAGTGTTAAAGGGTCATGAAACTCAAACTGTTTCTTTTCATGATTCAGATAAAGCATACAATTTTAAACCACTTTCCATTTGACTTCTACTATAAAATTTGCTTCATTCTCATGGTATCCTTTTATAAAGGAGGATCAATGCTCTACTGGGAGCTAGCTGAACACATAGGGTGAGCCAATGACAGAAGGCATATATGTGCAGCCACCAATCAGCAGCTAGCTCCCAGTAGTGCATTGCTTCTCCTGAGCCTACCTAGGTATGCTTTTCAACAAAGAATCTCTAGAACACAAAGTAAATTAGATAATAGAAGTAAATTGTAAAGTTGTTTAAAATTGTAGGTTCTATCTGAATTATGAGAAAAAATTGGGTTTAATATCCCTTTAATTATAAAATTACTCAAAATAATATGAATTATTTGCACAAACTGAAAAACCTGAATTCAAACATATTAGGTAGTTATTATCAATTCGTAATCAATTAGCCCTTATATTTTACTTTTGCATTGATGCTGCTTACTTTGTTTCTGTGAAGGGCTATGAAAACTCCTGCAAGCCCCCCTTGAAAACTCTATGAAACAACTGCTTTTTAAAAAAATACGTTTTATTTCCTGTGTCATATGTTTTTTTATTTACTATGCTGATCTTTAATGACTATCTCAACTTACTGAAATATAGAAAAGCGGTAGTCCTGGAGAGTATAGTTAAAACGTCTTTATTTCAAACTCAAATTAAAAACGAATGGCAGTCACAAGTAAAAGCATAACAGGTGTGGCACACCTGTTATGCTTTTACTTGTGACTGCCATTCGTTTTTAATTTGAGTTTGAAATAAAGACGTTTTAACTATACTCTCCAGGACTACCGCTTACTTGTGACTGCCATTCGTTTTTAATTTGAGTTTGAAATAAAGACGTTTTAACTATACTCTCCAGGACTACCGCTTTTCTATATTTCTACATTTTGCCAGTGTATCCTGGACTGTTAAGCTGTGGGGAGGTGTGTGCGTGCGTGCAGCAAATAGTTATTGGTGATTCTTCAGCATCGGTACTTTCCACGGATTGGTTACTGCTGATTGACGCTTTGACTAGCCAATAGGATCTAGCGCTCATCGAAGAGGAGAGACGCTGTACATCTGCAGACCCACGAGGACGCCAAGCAGCTGAGCCGGTGAAGAAACGAGCACTCGGAGATGGTATAAGGTACCCGTGCATCGTAGATCCCAAAGTGTCCGGTATAGTAAGCAGGCTTGGGCAACAGTGGGGGACTTATTTTGACCAATTCGCCTATGCAGTTACCTATAAAAGTTTCCTTAAGCTGTCATACAGTTTGGAATACACTGCACTATTAACTATTAGCTGACCTCAAGTGGTTTTTCACGCATTTGTTTTAGCACTACTGAGTTCCTTCTTTTGTATGTTTTATCTCAACTTACTCTCAATAAATTAAAAACTAGTCTACTGTCAATCAAAGGAATATATAGGTAGAATTTGCAACTGTAAAGGAGTCTGTGAGGCTCAACTAGAGGCATTTTTGCTGTATACTCCTGTATACAAAATGTGACAAAAGCAGTAGCACATTTTTCAAGAAACAAACACACAATCTATCACTAATTACAGCAGCAGGTCACATGTTCTTCCTTCAACGCTACAGAGTTTTGTGGTGCTTTACAAATAAGTAACAATAATGCATTCTGAGAGAGTCAGTGATATGGCAATACATTGCTGGCATGCATAGGAGAGAATGTAAGTGACCAGTGCTGATACTGTTCAGCATAGGTTTGGAAAACAGCACACTGATTCTTAGGCTTGTGGGGCAAGATATGTAGAACCTGCCAAGTCCAAAATTACAGTCCAAACAACAAAAAGTATTCCAGCCTCCAAAAATTTAAAAAGAACCTTTATTTTCTTACATGGGGTCCTCAGAGATAGAACATACGACGTTTCAAGCCTGCTATAGGCTCTTAATCATGTATACTTAAAGTGTACATGATTAAGAGCCTAAAGCAGGCTTGACATGTTGTATGTTCTATCTCTGAGGACCCCGTGTACGAAAAAAAAAGGTTATTTTTAAATTTTTGGAGGCTGGAATACTTTTTGTTGTTTGGACTGATACTGTTCAGTCCAAGCAGGGATATAGATCAAATATGGCATGTTAGAGGTCATTGAGGACTGCAGTAATCTGCAATTCAGCATAGTTATTAAATAGCTAATGTTTGTTTAAATTTTCCTCTGACGTCACCTTACCAATTTTAAGGAAAGCAAACACATTGCTATATGTAGTTGCATTCTGCTAGTTTACTATTGTTCTTTTTCAATAAAAAAGAATGTAAATCTCCTATAGTTATGTAGTCTGTATATTGCAGGCCATACACATTTGTCCTGGTGTTCTTTTTATCATCACCTTCCAGCAGACTTGACATTATACAGACATTTAACAATTTGTCATCCTGTGTGATTATCAGGGATAGGCACAGACCAAGGCTGTGGCGGACATTATGCAAAGTACAGACTTTAGTGAAGGACACCAAGATACATTTCAAATTAAAAACATAATTATATAGTTCTGGGTGTTATTTACTGATGCAGATACCACTGATCGTAAAACCAGCCCTCCTCTGGCTATACACATGTGCCAGTGTCACTACTGAGTCTTTGTATACAGCTGGGTGTTATTATACAGATGCACATACACATCCAGTATTTCACTCAGGCTTTATTTATTCCATAACTTATCACCTAATATCGCTAGCAGTCACTTGACAAGCCACTAACTTAATTCATACTACATATTTTCCTATTCTTATTATTTAATCATAAAGAAAATATATACTATGGTTGTGAATCACAACCTTAGTGTATCTTTTGTTTATAATTAAATAATAGAAAAGGGAAAATTTGTAGTACTTAATAATAAACCTTAGGTTCCTGTTAAAGTGCTTTACCTTTGCATATAAAGCTCCAAAGACACAGTGGCAGCTTGCTTCTTGAATCGTCCCTCTCTGTCTCACTCAGAGTCACTGAGCGAAACGGGGGGACCGCGTGCGTCAAGGAGGAGTCAGGACCAGCATTCATCTGTCCTACTCCCTCTCCACCGCAAAACAGGCGGCGGACACTGCAAGGGCCAGTCAGGGACACCTTGCCTATCCCTGGTAATTATTCTGTCAAAATATTGGTGCTGAAACATCATTCAAACTGTAACCTTTGGAAGTTTATTTCACTCATTTTGGCTCCATTTTAAATGGTAGGCAGTGACAACCAATGACTTAACCCTACTCCTTGCCAGGTGGACAGCATAATAACTGCAAAACAGTTAAATGGCTGTGAAATGTCACTTGTGAAATTTCAGCTGTACTTTTATGATGTGCACTTTCACATCATCAAATCAATAGTAAACCATCGGTAGGTTCTGACAGACCAGTGTTGGTAGTTGGGAAATATGTCTGCGTTCTTTGATACACAAGACAAATAAACTATAATTTGTTTAAGTACTATAAGTTACAGACAATCTTGTATGTATTTTCTACATGATAGATAGATAGAGCCCCACCTACTGTTTAAGAATCGGTCTCCCGTGTAACGTTTTATCACAAGACAAAAGGGTTTTCTACAGTTTTTCAATTACATTTAGGTTACAGTCAAATAATAGGATATGTAAACATTTTTCAGTAATGTTTAAAAATTCAACTTGAAGGAAAATGTATTCTGAAGCAGTCATACTATAGCCATACAACAATACCATATCAGATTCTGCCATTTGTTGTGATGTGTATGATCCATTGTCACTGTAATCAAGTTGACCCACATAATACTTTTTTAATAACTAGTAAAATATATCATACAACCTGTGCTTTAATTAAATAAAAACAATAAAAATCTGTGTGGAACTGTGGTTCTTGTGGTTAACACTACGGGGTATATTTAACAAATGCCGGGCGGACATGATTCGCTACAGCATTACGACCGCTGCATCTTAAGATATAAGATACTTCATGAATGAAAGTGCCCTTTATTTGTTTCTACAGTCAACCCTAGCGTTTCAAAAATGCTATGGTTGACTTTCACTTTAACTTAAGTTTTCGGCGAGCCGAAACTTTGCGGGAAGAAAGCAGCATCCGCTGCTTATTAAATCTACCCCAGTATCATCACTTTTTTGGTGCAGAAATACTTAATACCCAACTAATAAAACAAAATACCAAAATGAACCTTCAGTCAAACTATTCTAATATGATGTTCAGAAACTGGTAAATATATTTACAGACATATAAGCACATAAATACATATGTACACATATACAGAGAAACATGTAAAAACATATGTATGTAATATTCATCTTTAAGTGTTATACTGTGTATTTACTGTAAATATTTGACATTCCAATGTTCTGCACATAGCAGTATATGTTCCATGTATTTTTAAATAGATATTACTATATGTTTCTATATATATCTATAACTATATATAATTGTGTATATATATATATATATATATATATATATATACAGTATCTCAGAAAAGTGAGTACACCCCTCACATTTTTGTAAATATTTTATTATATCTTTTCATGTGACAACACTGAAGAAATGACACTTTGCTACAATGTAAAGTAGTAAATGTACAGCCTGTATAACAGTTTTAATTTGCTGTCCCCTCAAAATAACTCAACACACAGCCATTAATGTCTAAATCATTGGCAACAAAAGTGAGTACACCCCTAAGTGGAAATGTCCAAATTGGGCCCAAAGTGTCAATAGTTTGTGTGGCCACCATTATTTTCCAGTACTGCGTTAACCTTCTTTGGCATGAAGTTCACCAGAGCTTCACAGGTTGCCACTGGAGTCCTCTTCCACTCCTCCATGATGACATCACAGAGCTGGTGGATGTTAGAGACCTTGCGCTCCCCCGCCTTCCGTTTGAGGATGCCCCACAGATGCTCAGTAGAGTTTAGGTCTGGAGACATGATTGGCCAGTTCATCACCTTTACCCTCAGCTTCTTTAGCAAGGCAGTGGTCGTCTTGGAGGTGTGTTTGGGGTCGTTATCATGTTGGAATACTGCCCTGCGGCCCAGTCTCCAAAGGGAGGGGATCATGCTTTGCTTTAGTATGTCACAGTACATGTTGGCATTCATGGTTCCCTCAATGAACTGTAGCTCCCCAGTGCCGACACTCCCACCACCATGCTTGACTGTAGGCAAGACACACTTGTCTTTGTACTCCTCACCTGGTTGCCGTCACACACGCTTGACACCATCTGCCAAATAAGTTTATCTTTGTCTCATCAGACCACAGGACATGGTTCCATTAATCCATATCCTTAGTCTGCTTGTCTTCAGCAAACTGTTTGCGGGCTTTCTTATGCATCATCTTTAGAAGAGGCTTCCTTCTGGGACGACAGCCATGCAGACAAATTTGATGCAGTGTGTAGCGTATGGTCTGACCACTGACAGGCTGACCCCCATCCCTTTAACCTCTGCAGCAATGTTGGCAGCACTCATACCTCTATTTCCCAAAGACAACCTCTGGATATGATGCTGAGCACATGCACTTAGCTTCTTTGGTCGACCATGGCGAGGCCTGTTCTGAGTGGAACATGTCCTGTGAAACCGCTGTAGGGTATTGCCCACCGTGCTGTTGCTCAGTTTCAGGGTCTTGGCAATCTAATTATAGCCTAGGCCATCTTTATGTAGAGCAACAATTCTTTGCCATGTTGAACTTCCAGTGACCAGTATGAGAAAGTGTGAGAGCGATAACACCAAAATTTAACACACCTGCTCCCCATTCACACCTGAGACCTTGTAACACTAATAAGTCACATGACACCGGGGAGGGCAAATGGCTAGTTGGGCCCAATTTGAACATTTCCACTTAGTGGTGCACTCACTTTTGTTACCAACGGTTTAGACATTAATGGCTGTGTGTTGAGTTATTTTGAGGGGACAGCAAATTTACACTGTTATACAGGCTGTACACTCACTACTTTACATTGTAGCAAAGTGTCATTTCTTCAGTGTTGTCACACTAAAAGATATAATAAAATATTTACAAAAATGTGAGGGGTGTACTCACTTTTGTGAGATATGGTGTATGTGTATGTATATATATGTGTGTGTGTATATATATATATATATATATATATATATATATATGTCGGTTTGGGGTATTTGAGAATATGCGAATAGGGTGTCAGGTTTTTTTCCACTTTTCTTTGCTCCATTAGGGGGGAATAAGTTATCGCACATGTGATATTCTAAATTCGGCTTTTACACACATTGGGTTAGCGCACAAGCTAAAACAGATTACTATCAACTTGTAATATGAGCGCTACCCGACACGTGCAAAAAGCTTACTTCTAGCACTGGGAGTTAATGCTCGAGCGGGAGCCCTTAACCTCTTAAGGACATATGACGGAATTTTTCCGTCATAAAACAATTGAGCAAACTGAAAGCTGTGTCCTTAAAGGGTTAAATATAAGTATATAAGTATAAAACAAAACAAAAAAAACAAAACACAACTATTTACAATTATGTTAAAGGAAAGTAAACGTTACAAGACATTCCTGTTGTGTTGCTATAGATAAAGATATCAAACAAGTCTTAACAGTTTTTAAAAGAAATTAGCATCCTTTTTTTACTGCAATTGTTTATCAAAAGCTCCACTCACAATTTGCCTTATTTGGAGGAGAAAATCTGGACTTTAGTCTACAGACAGCAAGGCTAGCCGCTGTCATAAAGTTAGTATAAAGTGTATTGTTCTGAAGCTGTTATCTGGCAAAAGCCAACTAGAGAAAGATATGTAGCAGGGTTAACCACGAGAAGTCAGCGGGTGCATTTTAAGTTCTAGGAATGAGAAAAGCCTCAATTTTCAGAGCTAAATGACATAAAAAGGGGACAAAATAAATAATGAAAGTATATTGCTTCATTACGCATCACTAAACATTTTTCTTTCATGATTCAGATAGAGCAGGCAATTTTAAGCAACTTTCTAATTTACTCCTATTATTTTTCTTCATTCTCTTGCTATCTTTATATGAAAAAGAAGGCTTCTAAGCAAGAAGCAAGACAATTTTTGGTTCAGACACTAGACAGCACTTGTTTATGGTTCTGTCCAATCAGCAAACAAAACCCAGGTTATGAACCAAAAATGGGCCGGCTTCTAAACTTACATTCTTGCTTTTCAAATAAAGATAGCAAGAGAATGAAGAAAAATTGATAATAGGAGTAAATTAGAAAGTTGCTTAAAATTGCATGCTTTATTGGAATCATGAAAGAAAAAACCTGGGTTCAGTGTCCCTTTAAACTCTCAATGTGTTTACAGTACCTTGTTTAAATCAGGGTAATGTAATTGTGTGTTTCATAAGCTCAGTTTCTTTCC
This sequence comes from Bombina bombina, assembly GCF_027579735.1. Lineage (NCBI taxonomy): Eukaryota > Metazoa > Chordata > Amphibia > Anura > Bombinatoridae > Bombina > Bombina bombina. The sequence goes on along the minus strand of NC_069504.1, from coordinate 458,437,422 downwards.
CAGAATAATTTTGGGTGCAATTGGCTGTATATATAAGAAGGAGAGAGGGCTGTATATATAGGAAGGGGAGTTAAAGGGACATTGTATACTATATTTCTCTTTGCATAAATGTTTTGTAGATCCATTTATATAGCCCATTTGGGAGTGATTTGTAAAAATGTATAGTTTTGCTTATTTTAAATAACATTGTGCTGATTTTCAGACTCCTAACCAAGCCCCAAAGTTTTAGATGTATACTGATGTCTACAGACTCCTGATTGCTTCTGTTTGTATAATGGGTCTTTTCATATGCAGGAGAGGGGGTGGGGGTCTGCTCTTTCAGACCATTTCACTGGTTGTCCCAGCCTAACCTCATCAACAGTGCTAAATTGGATGCTTCTAAGTACATTTTTTAAAGGTTTTATACTGGATTTTTATATCAGTTTCTGTGTATATTCTTCCTTATAGTAGTGTCTTTTACATATATGACAATTAGTGTATACTGTCCCTTTAACCTGAAGACTTTAATTATAAAGAAATTAATGTAGGTATAACTGATTAAGCGTTACAGTATTTGTGACCTGCAGCTGTTTTATTACACTCTCCTTTGACTTTTCTTTGCTTAGGAAAGTAAGTGGGCAGCAATTTAGTTTGACATTGCTAAACTACTATAGCTCTAAGTGGGCAGGAGCCAAATTCTCAACAGTACACAGCTGTGTGCTGTCACTTGATAAGAGATGTATTAGTAAGTAAATATCTTATTTTATATAATATCCTTTCTTATTACATATAGGGTGGGCACCCAGCAGGTAGTTTGCCAGCAAAACCAGTATTTTAAAAGGGACATAACATCATTTCATGATTCAGATAGGGCATGCAATTTTAAACAACTTTCTAATCTGCTTCTCATAGTATCCTTTGTAGAAAAACATACTGAAGTAGGCTTAGGAGCAGCAATGCACTGCTAGGAGATAGCTGCTGATTGGTGGCTGCACATATATGCCTCTTGTCATTGGTTCACCAGATTTGTTCAATTAGTTCCCAGTAGCAGTGCATTGCTGCTTGTTTGACAAAGGATACCAAGAGAATGAAGCAAAACATGATAATAGAAGTAAATTGCAAAGTTGTTTAAAATTGTACGCTCTGTCTGACCCATAAAAGAAAATGTTTGTGTTTAATGTCCCTTTAAGGTTCAGGCCAATATAGATTATAATGAATAAATATAGAAATGAAGGATCTGTCATGCTGAAACTTGTTTTACGTGAGCTGGAATCTAATTCTGACCAAGTAACCTGTTAAAATGAGTAATAGCAGCTTTAATTTCTGGGTTATGCTGTGTAATAATTTACGGTAATTAGCACACTTAGTATTTTTTTCCACAAAAGGTGGCAACATTAATTACATGCAATCACCCGTCAATATAACTGTAAATCAACAGCTTGGTTTACCTAAAACAACGTCATTTTCAAACAAAGATGTTCAAACGTGTCATGTATGATCTGTTTATTCATTTCAAGAACTGTAAATACCGTTTTTAGACATCTTTATAAAGGAAAAGTAAAATGCTCTTTTTTTTTTAATGATGATTTTTTAAATAATTATTTGTTTCCCCCTTTTTAGCTGTGTCTTCCTCAAAACCGGAAGATGTGACAAGACAGACTAAAGGTCAAAAGAAAAAAAGGAAAGGCAAAGGAAAGAAGAGGGATCCTTGTCGGCGAAAATTCAAAGATTTTTGCATTCATGGAGAATGTCGATATATGAAATTAGAGAAGACGCCATTCTGTGTGTATGTTGCTTTTTGTTTTTGTCTCTTCAACAAAACGTGTTGGGCCAGATTATAAGTGGCGAGCTGACAGTTATGCGTGAGCGCTAAGGGGCTTATTGTGCCTGTTTGCCTGTGTCGGGTGTAGCGCTCGTATAATAAGTTAAGTAAGCACGATCAATTGAGCGCAGTTGAAGTTAGCGCTCGTGGTGATAACATGTCCTCAGAGCTCTGGTTAACTGTTTCACAAAACATAAAAGTCACAAAACACATAAAAAATACATATAACAGTACAATTACACTCATAATAACACTAGCTAATACAACTTTTTTGTACATTTTTTAAAAACAATTTTTAAGGGCTCAAAGATATTAGGTCTCAGGTGTTAGAAAAAAAAGGCTGGCAAAGGGTTTTATCATAGAGATACATACAAATACATGTCTAAATATGTATATGTGTGTATATATGGTTATATATATTTATGTGTACATATGTATTTATATGTGTATATATGTATTTACAGACAAATATACACATATAAACACATAAATACATACTATACACATATAGACAAATATATATATATATACATACACAGTGGATATAAAAAGTCTACACACCCCTGTTAAAATGGCAGGTTTCTGTGATGTAAACAAATGAGACAAAGATAAATCATTTCAGAACTTGTTCCACCTTTAATGTGACCTATAAACTATGCAACTCAATTGAAAAACAAACTGAAATCTTTTAGGTGTAGAGAAGTAAAAATAAAATAATATGGTTGCATAAGTGTGCACACCCTTAAACTAATACTTTGTTGAAGCACCTTTTGATTTTATTACAGCACTCAGTCTTTTTGGGTATGAGTCTATCAGCATGGCACATCTTGACTTGGCAAGATTTGCCCACCCTTCTTTGCAAAAACACTCAAAATCTGTCAGATTGCGAGGGCATCTCCTGTGCACAGCCCTCTTCAGATCACCCCACAGATTTTCGATTGGATTCAAGTCTGGGCTCTGGCTGGGCCATTCCAAAACTTTAATCTTCTTCTGGTGAAGCCATTCCTTTGTTGATTTGGATGTATGCTTTGGGTCGTTGTCATGCTGAAAGATGAAGTTCCTCTTCATGTTCAGCTTTCTAGCAGAAGCCTGAAGGTTTTGTGCCAATATTGACTGGTATTTGGAACTGTTCATAATTCCCTCTACCTTGAATAAGGCCCCAGTTCCAGCTGAGGAAAAACAGACCCAAAGCATGATGCTATCACCATCATGCTTCACTGTGGGTATGGTGTTCTTTTGGTGATATGCAGTGTTGTTTTTGCGCCAAACATATCTTTTGGAATTATTGCCAAAAAGTTATACCTTGGTTTAATCAGACCATAACACCTTTTCTCACATGCTTTTGGGAGACTTCAGATGTGTTTTTGCTAAATTTAGCTGGGCTTGGATGTTTTTTTTTGTTAGAAAAGGCTTCCGTCTTGCCGTCTACCCTAAAGCCCAAACATATGAAGAATACGGGAGATTGTTGTCACATGTACTACACAGCCAGTACTTGCCAGATATTCCTGCAGCTCCTTTAATGTTGCTGTAGGCCTCTTGGTAGCCTCCCATTCTAGTTTTCTTCTTGTCTTTTCATCAATTTTTGAGGCACATCCAGTTCTTGGTAATGTCATTGTTGTGCCATATGTTCTCCACTTGATGATGACTGTCTTAACTGTGTTCCATGGTATATCTAATGCCTTGGAAATGCCTTTTGTACCCTTCTCCTGACTAATACCTTTTAACAATGAGATCCCTCTGATGCTTTGGAAGCTCTCTGCGGACCATGGCTTTTGTGTAGGACGCGACTAAGAAAATATCAGGAAATACCTACTAGAACAAGGTTATTCAAGGTTAATCAGTGGCAGTGTGTGATGACTCTTATTTAACATGGTTTTGAATGTGATTGCTTAATTCTGAACCCAGCTACATCCCCAGTTATAAGCACACAGTTGCACACTTATGCAATCACATTATTTTAGTTTTTTTTTCCTTCCCTCCACCTTAACGATTTCAGTTTGTTTGTTAATTGAGTTGTGTAGTTTATAGGTCACATTAAAGGTGGAAAAAGTTCTGAAATGATATATCTTTGTCTAATTGTTTTACATCACAGAAACCGACATTTTAACAGGGGTGTGTAGACTTTTTATATCCACTGTGTATATATATATATATATATATATATATATATATAAGCGCATTGGAGCCCTTTGCTGTCAAGTAGATGAAAACATGCAAATCATATTTATGCAATGTTCATATTTAATACTGTGTATTTACTGTAAATATTCCACATTCCAGTGTTCTGCACACTGATTTGTTGTATTTCTAAATAGATATCCCTGGATATATTTGTATATATCTATATCTATACCTGTATATAATCGTGTGTGTGTGTATGTGTATATATATATATATATATATATATATATATATATATGTGTGTATATAGGTATAGATATATATTGTACCAAAATATCATCATATATATGTAGAAATATGTATTTATGAATAAATAGAACATATTCTGCTATGTGAAGAAAATTGGAATGTGAAATATTCATATTTTCATATCGGGTTAGCGCACTTGAGAATATGCGATCCGGTTTGTGCGTGAGTAGGGTGTTAGGGTTTTTCACACTTTTTTTTTCCTCCATGGGAAACTTCCTAACTTCAGCTTTTTGCGTTCATCAGGTTAGTGCATGAGTGAAAACATTTTATTTTCAACTTAATTCAAGCGCTACCCAATGAGCGCCAGAAGCTTACTTCTAGCAGAGTTAGTACACAAGCAGGAGTGATAAATACTGCTACACTTGTAATCTAGCCCATTATTTTTAATCATTAAAATGATTATATTTTAAAAAATTTTACTAAACAAAAATTATTATATTTTTATAAGTAGGTTATTATATGGTTTTAAAATGGATGTAAATGACTTTGTATTAAAAGGCCATGCAGAACACTTATAGCAATTATGAATATTAACAACTTTCATACAGGTGGTGAGAGTCCACAATCCATTACTCCTGGAAATTACTCTTCCCTACCACTAGGAAGAGGTAAAGATTCCCAAACCACAAGAGCTCTATAAAACCCATCCTAGCTCACAGGTATCTCAGTCTTCTCTTTGCCTCTGCTGGAGGAAGGTGAAGATGTGCATATGATTCTTCAGTGAGCAGGTTTTTCAGTCTATGTTGAGGCCCATTTTCCCCTCAGAGTACAGTGTTTATCAGAGAGATGTATATGGGGTATGGTTAGTGGCTCTCTATCACCTTATTGGAAATGTTGTCACTAACTTTACATAGTGGCCGCAGGGATGTGTATTTTGCCTCTTCCTATGGATCTACAATATACTGCTATTCCATATATGCTGATATGTTTCAGTACTGGTTTGGCTTTCTACTGGTTGTCTACTGGTAGATGAGTGTTTATTGGTAAGTAAGTATCATATATTTATTTATATGACACTCTGTAGCCTTGTTTGTGCAATTATAATTATATATTAATATATACTGTATATAGCCTTGGGACAGAATCTTTATATCATTATTATGCCCCTTTAAATTTTTTGCACGCAACTGTTTTTAGTAAGAGTTTGTATTTTTTAAAGCGCGTAGAGAAAGCACACTTGGAGCTCAATGGATTGTGCATCCTGAGCGGTAATTTTTTTTTGTGCTTCAGCTTTCAGATTAGCCCATGTCTGGATAGCACAAATATGCCTCTAGTATGCGCACATCGTTTTTTTTTTGCCACACAGAGCTCCCTTTTAACACCTTAGCTTTTGCACGCATCCTCCTTTTCAGCTGAGCGCAATCCAGACTTCGAGTATGGAGTCTACTTGTCTCCTGCTTTATTTTTTATTTCAGCTTACCGCATTTTATTAAGATTCTTTTGGAGGGGGTACATTTTTCCATTCGTCATGAGCTTTTTTTAAGGGGATATAATTTTGTATGCTATTATAAATGGAGCCTTCTGATTCTGTCCCTAAATCTACCTTAGAAGCTTGGTCCTCTGAGCACTTTCCTACCAATATTAAGTGTGTGTATTGTAAAAAAACTGAAGTATTTCCTCCAGCTTATTTATACGACTAATGTTTAAAAATGTTAATGCATTCTGACCAACCAAATGCTGATTTTATGGGGCCTATTTATGATGGTGCGAGCGGACATCTTAAGTTCTCAGAAATGGCAGATTTCCTCTCTTTCAGTTTTGTTTCATAGAAAGATTGCTGATATTCCTGACATTCATAGTTTTGTTCAGGCTTTGGCATGAATTAAACTTGTGATCAAGCCAATTTATCTTCCCTGGGGTCTTAACTTGGTGTTAAAGGTTTTGCAGGCTCCACCTTTTGAGCCTATGCATAAAGTGGATATTAAGCTTCTTTCTTGGAAGGTTTTGGTTTTTTGGCTATCTATTCTGCTAAAAGAGTTTCTGAATTGTCTGCTCTTTCTTGTGACCCTCCTTATCTTATCTTTCATCAGGAAAAGGCAGTCTTAAGAAATAAATTTGATTTCTTATCTAAAGTTGTGTCTTCAGACAATATCAGTTGGGAAATTGTTGTCCCTTATTTGTGTCCTAATCTAAAGAATGCTTCAGAGAGATCTTTGCATAATTTGGATGTTGTTAGAGCATTGAAGTGTTATATTGATGCTACTAAGGATGTCAGACAAACGTCTAGTTTGTTAACTTTTCTGGTTCTAGAAAAGGACAGAAAGTTTCTGCTGTTTCTTTGTCCTCTTGGTTGAAACTTTTGATTCATAAGGCTTACTTGGAGGCAGGTCAGCCTCCACCGAAACGGATTACATCTCATTCTACTAGATTAGTTGGCACTTATTGGGCTTTCAAGAATGAGGATTTTTTTAATCAAATTTTACTAAATACTACCATTTTTATGTATTTCTTCTTCTGATGCAGCCTTTGTTAGGAAAGTCCTTTAGGAAGTTGCCTCAGCTTGATTTATTTTTGGCTGTTGATTCAATTTTAAGTGCATTAAAAAAAATGTCCTTTTTGGTTTCTTGTGGGGTTGTGGAAATATTTTCAATGGAAAAAAAAGTTGTTTATTAAATCCCACCCTTTGTGTCTCATTACTCGTGGTCTCCGCTGCTTGGGTATAATGGATTGTGGACTATCACCATCTGTTATGCTTTATTTATTTTTGCTCTTATTTCTTTTCCTACCTCATTTTTCTTGGCTATACGTTGGACTGAGTTTTTTTAGTTTTTTTAGAGCTCTTGGGGTTTGGGAATCTTTGCCTCCTCCTAGTGGTAGGGAAGAGTAATTCCCAGGAGTAATGGATTGTGGACTCTCACCACCATGAAATAAATTAATTTATCCGTTAAGCATAAATTATGTTTTTTTTTATTAAGGCTGGGCAGATATTATCACGTCATTTTAGATTTTTTTAAAAATTAGCTCATAGTTTTTTTTAAATAACTTTTCCAGAATTAGTCATAAAGGGACACACATCTCTGAGATAAAATTAAACATTATTTAAAATTGGTCTGTCATCAATAAAAAAAAGCTTACTTACCTTCCTGAAGATATCACCATATATTCTTTAAAAGCTCCAAGGGCATTGCTGCTTCCAACACTTTACAGTACCCTGACATTATTTATATATTCACTGGCAGCTCACACAGGAGTGTGCATTCAAAAGGATGTTGAAAGCACCAGAGGCGTCAGTGCCTTACCAACATTCTAAAGCACAAAATACATATCTAGGAAGGTAAGTTTGTGTTAATATTAACAAACAGCATACATTTAAATAATGTTTTATTAGTAGAGTGTCTGATAATATAGTGCATAAAAGATTAAAAATTAAATATTGGTTTTCAGTCATAAAAGAGTAGTGTTATAGGGACCTTCTAATACAAACATTTAATTCTCTAAATTGTTAGAGCCACAAGCATTCCAGACCATAGCCGATGAGCCAGTTACAAGCAGTAGTTGCATACTGTACGCATATCCACCAATTGCCATCCTTTTCCAAGCAGGAATATAAATGTTTAACCCTTCCCTTTATAATAGGACCATACATTAATTCTAATTCCTTAACATTTTTTTGCTCTTCTATACTTTTCTACTGTACTCTATTAGATTTTACAAATAAAGGGCTAGATTACGAGTGGCATGCTAAATGTTGCAAGTAAGCGATATCTGGCTTATAGTGGGTGTTCGCTCAAGCGCAGTTGAATTTAAAGGGCATCGGGTTAGCGTGACTTCACAGCTCTGGTTAACTGTTACGCTCAAATAAAAGTGTCTCAAAAAACATCACAAATACAAGTACAGTTACATTCATAATAACACTGTCTGATACAAATTAATAAAAAAATCTTAAAGTTATAAGGGCTCAAAGATAGGAGGTTTCAGGTGTTAAGAAAAAAAAAAGACTGCAAAGAGCTTTAACATAGAGATACATACATATTTATACATGTCTAAAGACACACACGTGTGTATATATATATATATATATATATATATATATATATATATATATATATATATATATATATATATATATATGTGTGTATGTATGTGTGTGTGTGTGTGTGTGTGTGTATCTCTACATACTTATACATGCATATCTATTCCTATATAGATAGATAGATATTTCACATGAACAGTATCCGATGTATATAGAAAAATATATTTTGTAATAAAAAGTACATAATTTTCTATGTAAAGAAGGAATGTAAAATATGTGTTTTGTGCATCACTTTTCTCAATCTTGCTCTTAACACGGTCGAGTTAGCGCACAAGAAAACTTAAGGCGTGTTATTGAAATATTACATATAAAAGATTCGAAACAATTTGGTAAAAATTATTAGACAAATTGTAAAATATTCACAATAATCCATAGAATATATTTACTTATTTTATAGTATGTATAATTTTTAATATTTTTTATTTTTAAAATCTTTTATATGTAATATTTTAGTAACGAGCCTTAAAGGGACACTGAACCCAAATTTTTTCTTTTGTTATTCAGATAGAGCATGCAATTTTAAGCAACTTTCTAATTTACTCCTATTATCAAATTGGTATCGTTATTTGAAAAGCAAGAATGTACGTTTAGAAGCTGGCCCGTTTTTGGTGAACAACCTTGGTTGTTCTTGCTGATTGGTGGATAAATTCACCCACCAATAAACAAGTGCTGTCCAGGGTTCTAAACCAAAAATTGTCTGGCTCCTTAGCTTAGATGCCTTCTTTTTCAAATAAAGATAGCAAAAAATGTGGGTTCAGTGTCGCTTTAAGATTACAAAGTTTTAATGTGCGCCAACTTGACCACGTTAAGATCCAAATTTATAAACACATTGCAAAAAATGCATATTTTACATTCTTATGTTCTTCACAAAATAATGTACTTTTACTATTAAATATATATATTTATATGATGCTGTTTGTGTAAAATACATATCTATATATCTATAGAAATAGATATGCAGGTATAGGTATATACACATAAAAATAGAAATATGTATTTAAGAATAAAAAGGACATTAGCCTGTAAGTGAAGAACATTGGAATGTCAAAATTGTACAGTAAAACACATATAAACACATAAATACATATATATGTCTTCAATTATGTATACATAAGTGCAATGTAGCCCTTTGCAGTTAAGTAACTGAAAACATGTAAAATATTTTTTATGCAATATTCATATTCAATAAAGTGTTTAACCGTGTATTTAGTATTTATTGAAAATATTTGACATTCCAATGTTCTTCACCTAGGTGAATATGTTCTAAGTATTTTTTATTTTTTTTATTGAGGTAATACATATCATGTATACATTTATATTGCATGGACAAGTGACACTAGGTTATACATACATATATTTGGTAGTGCAGATTAAACCATGTAATGTTAGGACATCCATTATTGATTACATTAACCTCTTTTTGTTTTTTTTTTCTTTATTTTAATTTAGAAAGAATAGAAGAAAAGAAATGTTCGAAGTATTTTTAAATAGAAATTCATATATATATATATATATATATATATATATATATATATATATATATATATATATATATATATATATATATATATATATATATATATATATATATTTATAATCAAGATAAGGATAAGCACTCACTGGATTTAAATACAATAACTATTTATTGGTAGTGACGTTTCGGGGCATTCACCCCTTCCTCAGACAACCCAAACAGTGAATCAAACAGTGTTATATAACAAATCAAACCCCTCCCCCATCACATAATCAGCCAATCAAAATACATCAGTGTAAATCAATAAGAGATGTATATTAACAAATGTATATTAACAATAAACATTTCACTCATGTGTGATACCATCATGGTATATAATATTAACAATAAAATATATGTAGAGATAATGACTATCTAGTGTGGCACAATTGTGTATAACAGTGATAACGATATGAGTGGTCATGGAACCAGGCACAAGTAAGCGTAGTCAACATATCTAACTCTATCTTACAGCAAAAAATATGAGCATAAGAGGTATATATTTCATTTAGTACAACTGCGAGATGGCTGCTTACTTGTTTATAGCTTATATGGGAGTTGCGAGGCTAAGTACGAAATCGGCCATGCACGCTGAATCCAGCATGGTCACAGGAGGGCGTGTGAGCATCCGGGTTACTTCCGGATCAGAGCGCTCTGAATAGAGCCATGTTAGGTGTTGCCATGGCAACCTATCGCAGTCTGACTTGCTTTGTCAGAGCGGGGCTAACATCTGAGTGACAGCAGCAGGCTGCCATGGCAACCCCGTATCATACATACAGTGCTATGTGGGCAGCTGACACAGTCTCATTGTATTCAATGTAGGACTAAACGATATACTGTTATTGATATTAGCCAATTACTTTAAGCAATTACCTTGCTCATTCACTATGGCGTGTTCACTGAGAGCTGACTCAGTTAGCAGCTGTCAGAAGTAACCGCTTATAGTGATTACCTGCAATCTGGCTGCGGTCCCTATAAAAAGAAGGGTGCCACCCCATCATATTAAAGCCATGTTTCTAAGAAACAGTGAAAAAAGAAACAGTTGAGAATGGACATAATATATCAGAATAAGATAATCAATCTGGCACTAAATCTGGGGATCTGGAACCATGCAAGAATTAGTCTGACAGGAACTTAGTCACATATAGCCTTAGTATGTCCCATCTATAGGTAATCTGTGTAGAATACTACCAATGTGTGTACACTGCCCCCTATTCAATATCATTATCATCCCAGCACTAACATTGGGACTATGGTGGATAGTAAAGGTAAATCAACCCATAAAATATGGCAGAGAAAGGGGGGGGGGGGGTTAAGATCAGTAACTAAAGTATCTACATCAGTCATTAGTCAAATATACAAATGGACATAATAAAGATTTAGAAAGAGGGCTATGATCCAATTTCCCATAAACAATAGATAAAATATATCCTCACCTCAATAGGAAAATGTACCATTATGGCTCAAACTCCCATTGGGATTGTAGCAAGATCGGTGAGGGACCATTGGGACCTATTGACGTCAGACCAACAGCTACCATTTAAAGATTTTTCCCCACCAAGAATGGGATATAAAAGAGGACGCAACCTCTAAGACATGTTAATGATTACTGACCCAAGACACGCCTACATCAAAGACACATGGTTAAAATCCAAGAGACAGGGTTGTTTTAAGTGCCTGGGTTGCACAACGTGCAACTCGATGATACAAAGCAAAACCTTTCACCATCCACATACCACCAAGAGTTTTAAGATCCAACACAATCTAACGTGTTCTACTCCGTTTGTGGTCTATCTGTTGAATTGTACATGTGGGAAGTACTATGTCGGTAAGACGGACGATGACATCAAGAAGAGGATGGCTAACCATCGGACTGCCATCAGGACAGCAATCAAGGATGGTACATCGGAACAACCAGTGGCACGCCACTTTGTACAGATGAAACATATGGTGAAGGATTTACGCTTTATACTTATTGACCATGTACCAACATTGCCACGGGGAGGTAACAGAAAGAACAGGCTCCTTCAAATTGAAGCCAAATGGATCCATAGACTTGGAACGGTACACCCTGGTGGACTAAATGCAAATCTGGACTGGCACTGCTTTTTATAAGTCCTGGCAGAACGAATATGATATATCCAGATATACCATTTAATGATGAGAGTCCATGTAGTTCCATGGGTGCCCTGATGGGTACACTGAGAGTCCACATTGTCCATCCCATATTTGGGGATTACTATGCTCCAAGAGATTTGAAGTTGATTGACAAAGTTCTACCCTCCACTGTAGCAATAATCAGGAGTTTGAGCCATAATGGTACATTTTCCTGAGGTGAGGATATATTTTATCTATTGTTTATGGGAAATTGGATCATAGCCCTCTTTCTAAATCTTTATTATGTCCATTTGTATATTTGACTAATGACTGATGTAGATACTTTAGTTACTGATCTTAAACCCCCCCCCCCCCCTTTCTCTGCCATATTTTATGGGTTGATTTACCTTTACTATCCATCATAGTCCCAATGTTAGTGCTGGGATGATAATGATATTGAATAGGGGGCAGTGTACACACATTGGTAGTATTCTACACAGATTACCTATAGATGGGACATACTAAGGCTATATGTGACTAAGTTCCTGTCAGACTAATTCTTGCATGGTTCCAGATCCCCAGATTTAGTGCCAGATTGATTATCTTATTCTGATATATTATGTCCATTCTCAACTGTTTCTTTTTTCACTGTTTCTTAGAAACATGGCTTTAATATGATGGGGTGGCACCCTTCTTTTTATAGGGACCGCAGCCAGATTGCAGGTAATCACTATAAGCGGTTACTTCTGACAGCTGCTAACTGAGTCAGCTCTCAGTGAACACGCCATAGTGAATGAGCAAGGTAATTGCTTAAAGTAATTGGCTAATATCAATAACAGTATATCGTTTAGTCCTACATTGAATACAATGAGACTGTGTCAGCTGCCCACATAGCACTGTATGTATGATACGGGGTTGCCATGGCAGCCTGCTGCTGTCACTCAGATGTTAGCCCCGCTCTGACAAAGCAAGTCAGACTGCGATAGGTTGCCATGGCAACACATAACATGGCTCTATTCAGAGCGCTCTGATCCGGAAGTAACCCGGATGCTCACACGCCCTCCTGTGACCACGCTGGATTCAGCGTGCATGGCGGATTTCGTACTTAGCCTCGCAACTCCCATATAAGCTATAAACAAGTAAGCAGCCATCTCGTAGTTGTACTAAATGAAATATATACCTCTTATGCTCATATTTTTTGCTGTAAGATAGAGTTAGATATGTTGACTATGCTTACTTGTGCCTTGTTCCATGACCACTCATATCGTTATCACTGTTATACACAATTGTGCCACACTAGATAGTCATTATCTCTACATATATTTTATTGTTAATATTATATACCATGATGGTATCACACATGAGTGAAATGTTTATTGTTAATATACATTTGTTAATATACATCTCTTATTGATTTACACTGATGTATTTTGATTGGCTGATTATGTAATGGGGGAGGGGTTTGATTTGTTATATAACACTGTTTGATTCACTGTTTGGGTTGTCTGAGGAAGGGGTGAATGCCCCGAAACGTCACTACCAATAAATAGTTATTGTATTTAAATCCAGTGAGTGCTTATCCTTATCTTGATTGAATATCCTGCTAAGCACCCTGGTCTGTGTTTGGGTTGGCGAGTGAGAGTGCACTTACTTGGAGTCTATATTTATATATATATATATATATATATATATATAAAACCCAAAAAATCTGATGTATAGAAATATGTATTTTATGAATAAATAGAACATATTCTTCTATGTGAATAATACTGGAATGTGAAATATTCATATTCAATTTTAGGTTAGTGCACTTGAGAGAATGCGATCAGGTTTGCGCGACTTGTTCGATGTTTTCCCCCCCCCACTTTTTGTGCTTCATTGAAGTCTATGGGAGAATACGATAATGTGATCACGATATTGTAACTTCTGCTATTTGCGCGCGAAGGGCTAGCGCGAGAGCGAAAACGTTTTTTAACTTTATACACGCGGTATCCAACACACGGAAAAAGGCGAAGTCGAGCACATTAGCGCTGTACTTGTAATCTAGTGTATAACTATTTTTTCAAATCTTATATTTTTATTTATGTTTCTGGGTAGTTTTAACTACAAAGTTTATCATAATTCAGTTATCTGTATTTATATTTAAATAAGTACATATCTATTTTTTCTGGTGTTTTTAAATGTATTTATTTATTTATTTTCAGGTGCCAAGAAGGATATCATGGGCAAAGGTGCCATGCACTTAGCCTTCCACTGGAAAAACCTTTATATACTTATGATCACACAACCGTGTTAGCTGTAGTCGCTGTTACACTTTCATGTTTTTGTTTAATAGTAATATCAACATTACTAATACTACGGTAAGTTTAAATTCCTAATAATTCTGCTGATAAAATGCTTGCAGATACACAAAGACCCCATGCACAGAAAAAAATTATTACACAATAAACAACAACATTTTCAGACTACATATTAAACTCTAGGATTTTACTGTTTTCTTTCCTAAGATATGGAGAGTCCATGACGTCATTCAATTACTAGTGGGAATATCACTCCTGGCCAGCGGAAGGAGGCAAAGAGCACCACAGCAAAGCTGTTAAAGGGACACTGAACCCACATTTTTTCTTTCATGATTCAGATAGAGCATGCAATTTTAAGCAACTTTCTAATTTACTCCTATTATCAATTTTTTTTCATTCTCTTGGTATCTTTATTTGAAATGCAAGAATGTAAGTTTAGATACCGGCCCATTTTTGGTGAACAACCTGGGTTGTTCTTGCTGATTGGTGGATAAATTCATCCACCAATAAAAAAGCGCTGTTCAGAGTTCTGATCCAAAAAAAGCATAGATGCCTTTTTCAAATAAAGATAGCAAGAGAACGAAGAAAAATTTATAATAGGAGTAAATTAGAAAGTTGCTTAAAATTGCATGCTCTATCTGAATCACGAAAGAACAATTTGGGTTCAGTGTCCCTTTAAGTGTCACTTCCCTACCCATACTCCCCAGTCATTCTCTTTGCCTCTGTCAATGGAAGAGGTGAAGTTTGGTGTCTGAAGAAATGAATTCCTTTTTCAGGTACTTTTCCGTGCAAGCAAGGATTTGGGTTTAGTGGAGTCCATGTCAATCTCTTCAGTAGAGTAGTGGTCGCTTTTAAGCAGTTAGGAAGTTGTGAGGTAGTCCTTGCTTTGTTTCCTAACACATTGCTGCCCATGGTACAGAAAGCCAGAGTTGGTTATTCTGTTCTTTCTTTTTCTACAGGACTCTGTAAGAAGTATGTGTCCTTTCATGCCTTGTGAGCTGTCTTCCTGTTGGACAGCTAGACTGCAAGTAAGTGCTTTTGTCTTCTAGGTCTTGGAGACTCGCACTTTAGAAGACTATATCATATGCAGTAGATGGGGACATTTTTTAAATCCTTTATATAGGATTTTCTTTGGCAGTGGGCAGGCACATTATGTATGTTGAGACTAGGTTTAATCTTCCCTTTATTGGGACGTTTTTCTTCTTTGGGCTAATTTTGTTGAAATACTTTATTAGTATGTGTGTGGCTTATGTTTTATACAGGAAATTATGTAAACTTAAAATTTGGCAGTTGGTTTTCTTTGCTTGCTTAGCTAGAATAGGCTAACTGACATACTGCTTGCGTTTGAAACCAGCTGCAGCTACTTGCATTTTATGTTGTAGGCAGAGGGAAACACGCGCCTTTTACTTGCTGCGTAGTTTCCCCTCTCTGCCGGTCATGTGACGTCTCTCTGCTGTTGGATATTCACAGAGCGGAGCAGCGTCATTGAATTTCAGTCTCTTCAGTGTCAATCTACTATACAATCATTTTAGAGACTTCTGGCAGCCAAATTGTCATCTTAAAATTTCTTAAAGTGACGGTGTATTTAAAACATTTCTACAATTTAGGGAATTTTGTATTTAGTATTACGGACATGGACCAAGACTCTGTGTTTTTTGACAAACGCTTGTTATGCCTAGAGGCACACAATGTTTTGCCTATGCAATTCTGTGCTGCATGCTTAGCTAGAACACTTCAAATTAAAGATAAATTGTTGCCCTCTGAGCCTAATGTCTCTAAGGATGATGCTGTTCAGGCAATGCCACAGCTTTCTTCTCAAACATCCCAAGCCTCTTTGGCCTTACATACAGTGCCCTGCAGTTCCTCTCAGCCTCCTGGAGGAGTTTATTTGCCTGCAGATTTTGCTGCACAGGTATCTTCTGCGGTATCTATGGAATAATCTGCTTTTCCTATGCTGGGAAAACGCAAGAGGAAAATTAGACATTCAGATAGTAAGGTTTCTGTTCCACCTACTGCTATGCAGGTTGCCCTCCTTCATAAGTCTGAGGATATGCTGGTAGTCTCTGAGGGTGAAATTTTAGATTCAGACAGTATTATTTCTTCATCTGATACTGAAGAAGTAAACTTCAGATTTAAGCTTGAGCACCTTCGTGTACTGTTAAAGGAGGTATTGGCTACTTTAGACGACTCCAATACTTCTGTTGTTGTCAACCCTAAGAAGTCTAGTAAATTTCTTAATAAATACTATGATGTTCCTTCCTCTGTGGAAGTTTTTCCTATCCTAGACTGCGTGACGGAGATTATTAAACAGGAATGAGAGAAGCCAGGGATTCCTTTCTCCCCGTCTCCTGTATTTAAAAAGATGTTTCCTGTTGCTGAATCCAGTAAATATTCTTGGGGCATGGTGCATAAAATAGAATGGTCTATTTATAAGAGAACTATGATCCCTATAGAAGATAACTGCTCCTTTAAGGATCCCATGGATAAAAAGCTGGAAGCTTATTTGAAGAAGATGTATGTTCATCAGGGTCTTAAATGGCAACCTGCAGTTTGTATTGCCACAGTAGCAAGTGCGGCATCTTATTGGTGCAACGCCTTGTCTGAATCAATTTTAGTAGAGACTTCCGTTGGAGGAGATACAAGATAGGATTAAGGCTCTCAAACTAGCCAATTCCTTTATTTCTGATGCTAACATGCAAGTTATTAGACTGGGAGCCAAGATGTCTACTTCACTGTCCTAGCCTGCAGGGCATTGTGGCTAAAATCTTGGTCAGCCGATGTTACCTCTAAGTCCAAGTTTCTGGCACTTCCTTACAAGGGGAAGACTTTGTTCAGATCTGGTCTGGTAGAAATAATTTATGATATTACGGGTGGAAAAAAGTCTTTTCTACCGCAAGACAAGAAGAACAGACTCAAAGGACTTCAAAGTAATTTTCATTCCTTTCGTAACTTCAAAAGTCTTCCTCTCCGAGAAATTGTGGCCAGAAAGGCACCTGGATGCATATCTGGTGGGAGTGTCCACAGATTAGGCCTTTTTGGCGTATATGCATGAAACTATTGGGAGATCTGCACTACAACCTCCCTTTTTCTCCCTCACTCAGTCTATTACATTTAAATTTTCCTAGATTGCCTTTGCCGAGAAAGATTTTTCTAATTTATTTCTTCACGGCTGTTAAATTAATAATTGCCAGAAAATGGAAACAGGTCTTACCCCCCTCCATCCAAAATGTTGTAGAACATCTTACATATATGAAACAAATGGAAAAATACGTATATACCCAGATAGGGAAGTCTGACCTACACACTAAGATATGGGAGAGTTGGACTGCACTATATGGGGAAATTCAGTAAGACAATAAAGTGAAATAGAACACGGAGGCATATATAATGCTCTCACTAGTAAGAGTTGTTCACCTCTTCTATCCTCTCCCATACCCTTATCTACTTTATCCCCCCCCTTTTTTTTTTTTTTTTTTTTTTATTTTCTGTCCACGGGTGATGAAAGATAGTAACACCCCTTGATTGGTCCTCATTCTATATGTATTCAAAGGGAATTACTTGTTTTGACTTCCTATATTTTGTACAGACTTCGATAATGAATACATTCTTATTGCATTTAATGTTTCTTACTATAAGATGTATAAGTTTCATGGATGTGTATTTAATCTAAAGGTTATTATGTTACACCATAGGAAATATAACGAAAAAAGAGGTGAATATGGTTCACAAATCATACATTTTGTACCTATGTAAAATGTCGCTAGCCCCTTATATGTATGTTATATCGAAGGTACATTCTTTTTACAATGTCATTAGTATTTCATGTGGTTTGAAGATATGTTATATGTGAATATTTGATATGATGCAGTAATACTTATACCATATTAATGTATTTCGCTCTGTTGTAACACCTCAATAAAAAAACTTATGATTTAAAAAAAAAAAAAAGTCTTCCTCTCCCTCTTCCAAGCAGGAGCAGTCCAAGTCTTATTGGAAGCCCAATCAGTCTTGGAATAAGGGGAAGCAATCAAAGAAACCCTCAGCTGAGTCTAAGTCAGCATGAAGGGTCGGCCCCCAGTCCTGGTTCGGATTAAGTGGGGGGCAGACTTTCCCTGTTTTGTCAAGCATGGAGACGAGATGTCCCAGATCCTTGGGCTGTGGACATAGTATCTCAGGGTTACAAAATAGAATTCAAAACTTTCCCTCCCAGAGGCAGATTCCACCTCTCAAGATTATCTGTAGACCAGGTTAAAGAGAGGCATTCTTGAACTGCGTTTAGGACCGTTCCTTCCTGGGAGTGATAGTTCCAGTAAGAGAACAGGGTCTAGGATTCTATTCAAATCTGTTCTGGTTCCCAAAAAAGAGGGAACCTT
This sequence comes from Bombina bombina, assembly GCF_027579735.1. Taxonomy (NCBI): domain Eukaryota; kingdom Metazoa; phylum Chordata; class Amphibia; order Anura; family Bombinatoridae; genus Bombina; species Bombina bombina. Next base: position 458,418,875 of record NC_069504.1, on the reverse strand, counting down.
TCGACCTAAACTGCCTCTACAAGTTTCTCAGGGTACCGTCCTTCAAAATGGAAACCATTCTTCCTTTGGTCCAAGAGGGTCAGTTCATGACGACCATAGACCTGAAGGACGCGTATCTTCATGTTCCCATCCACAGGGATCATCACAAATTCCTGAGATTCGCCTTTCTAGACAAACACTTTCAGTTTGTGGCTCTTCTGTTTGGCCTTGCAACAGCTCTCAGAATTTTCTCAAAGGATCTGGGGGCTCTCTTGGCAGTGATCAGGTCTCAGGAAATTGCAGTGGCCCAAACCTGGATGACATATTGGGTCAGGCGCCATCTTTTCAACAGTAGTGAGAGGGGGGTGGCGTCGCTCAGTCCACGTCACACGGCAGAACAAACAATCTCTTCAGAATCCAGAAAGTGGGTAGTGGGTCTGTGTGGGAGCGGTGCCAGCACTAAAAAAGGTTTGAGCACACCAGGATACAATGTAGAGAAGGACAGGCGGCACTCCAGGGTAAAAGTTAAAAATTCTTCCTTTATTCAAAAAAAATATATAAAAATAACAACACTCTTGTTGCAAACATATGATGGAGGAGGAGGAGACCTTACATGTTTCGTGCCCTGCGGCAATTATGATTAAGTGCCACAGGGCACAAAACATGTAAGGTCTCCTCCTCCTCCATCATATGTTTGCAACAAGAGTGTTGTTATTTTTATATATTTTTTTGAATAAAGGAAGAATTTTTAACTTTTACTCTGGAGTGCCCCCTGTCCTTCTCTACATTGCCATCTTTTCAACAAGCAAACTCTCATACAGAGATTGTGTTGTCTTTTCTACGGTCCCACGGTTGGAAAGTGAATCTGGAAAAGAGTTCCCTTCTTCCAGCTACAAGGGTGGTTTTCTTAGGGACCATAATAGATTCCCTCCGTCAGAAATTCCAAAATTCTCTCCTCTTGTCTCTCTGTGGTTTGATGTATGGAGGTAATTTGTCTGACGGCCCCTTCCATAGACATCATTCCCTTTGATTGATTCCATTTGAGAGCTCTGCAATTATGCATGCACAGACAATGGAACAGAGACGATTCAGATCTGTCTCAGATGATAGATCTAGAGACTCTCTCCCATGGTGGCTTTCTCAGGACCATCTGTCTCAGGGCACATGCTTCCGGAAACCTTCCTGGGTGATTGTGACGACAGACTCCAGCCTGCTAGGCTGGGGAGCAGTCTGGGCCTCATTAAAGGTGCAGGAACTATGGACTCGGGAGGAGTCTGCTTTCCCCATAAACATCTTGAAGTTGAGAGCGATTTACAATGCTCTGATGGCTTGGCCTCAATTGTCCTTAGCCCAGTTATCAGGTTTCAGTCGGACAACATCACCTCAGTAGCTTACATCAACCACCAGGGAGGAACTCAGAGTTACTTAGTTATGAAGTAGGTGGCATGGCCTATTCAGTGGGCGGAAGCTCACAATTGTTGTCTATCTGCCATCCACATTCCTGGAGTGGACAACTGAGAAGCGGATTTCCTGAGCAGACAGACATTTCATCCTGGGGAGTGGGCTCTCTATCCGGAGGTGTTCTCCAGGTTAACCCTCAAATAGGGGGGTGCCGGAGTTGAATCTGATGGCGTCTCAACAGAACGCCAAGCTTCCAAGGTACGGTTCAAAGTCAAGAGAATCTCAGGCTGCTCTGATAGATGCTCTGGCGGTTCCTTGGGATTTCGGTCTTGCATACCTGTTTCCTCTGTTTGCGCTCCTTCCACAAGTTATTGCTCGTATCAAACAAGAGAGAGCATCAGCAATTCTAAAAGCTCCTGCATGGTCTCACAGGATCTGGTATGCAGACCTAGTGAAGATGTCTTCTCTGCCACCTTGGAGGTTGCCTCTGAGGAAAAACCTAACTCAGGGTCCATTCCTCCATCCAAATCTTGTTTGAAGCTGCCTGCTTGGAGATTGAACGCTTAGTTCTGTCTAAGCGTGGATTTTTTGAGTCGGTCATTGAGACCATGATCCAGGCTCGCAAGCCTGTTACTCAAAACATTTACCATAAGGTATGGCATAAATACCTTTATTGTTGTGAATCTAAGGGCTACTCTTGGAGTAGGGTCAGGATTCCTAGAATTTTGTCTTTTCTCCAGGAAGGTCTGGAAAAGGGTTGTCAGTCAGTTCTCTGAAAGGGCAGATTTCTGCATTATCTATTTTGTTACACAAGTGTCTGGCGGATGTGTCAGATGTTCAATCTTTTTGTCAGGCCCTGGTTAGAATCAGGCCTGTGTTTAAACCTGTTGCTCCTCCTTTGAGCCTTAATCTTGTTCTTAAAGTTTTGCAGCAGGCTCTGTTTGAGCCAATGCATTCCATAGATATTAAGTTGCTATCTTAGAAGGTTTGCTATCTCTTCTGCTCAGAGAGTTTCGGATCTCTGGGCTTTGCAGTGTGATTCGCCTTACCTTATCTTTCATGCGGATAAGGCTGTTCTTCGTACTAAATTGGGGTTTCTTCCTAAAGTGGTTTAAGATAGAAATATTAATCAGCAAATTGTTGTTCCTCCTTTCTGTCCCAATCCTTCTTCTCATAAAGAACGTCTGTTGCACAACTTGGATGTGTGGAACAGCTTTGCAAGGCTGCAACTTGGTCCTCTCTGCATACTTTTTTCAAATTTTCCAATTTGATACTTTTGCCTCGGCTGAGGCCTCTTTTGGGAGAAAGGTTCTTCAAGTGGTGGTGCCTTCTGTTTAGGCCTGCCTGCTTTGTTCTCCCTCCTTGTTCATTCTGTGTCCTCTAGCTTGGGTATTGGTTCCCACTAGTAATTGAATGACATCGGGAATCTCCATATATCTTAGAAAATACCTCTACACGTTTGCGTTATTCTTTTTCCATGTCCCTTCAGTAGAATGACTGGGGATTATGGGTAGGGGAGTGACACTTAACAGCTTTGCCGAGATGCTCTTTGCCTCCTTCTGCTGGCCAGGAGTGATATTCCCACTAGTAATTGAATGACGTTGTGGACTCTCCATATCTGGAAAGAAAGAAATTTATCAGGTAAGCATGCATTTTGTTTTTATAATTATATGAAGAACTAGAAGGTATTACTAAACCTCTGTATATTGGTATAAACAATATAAAATGTTTGAATTGTTTTTGGGTTTTGCAAACTGTTTAGCAAATTAGTAATAGCTTTAATAGTGACCAAAGAACAGTACTTTCTTATACAGAACTAGGCACATGCAGCTTGTTTGAGACCAGGGTAATAAAAAGAATATTAATACTATATTTAGGGCTAGATTACAAGTGGAGTGCTAAATTATTGTACGCCTGGAAACGTGAAAATTTGCCCGTTTGCGGGTGTGTGATAATTTATCAGCCATTACAAGACCTCTGGTTAATTTTATAAATGTGCCCCAAATGCCCCCAAAATACAGTGTAGTGTATTTTATTAAAAATAAAGATAGCAGCATCTTAGTCTTTTAATAAAATCACTACACTAGGCAGTATTTTGGGGCTGAAGTTTGCGGGAGTGGGGTGTTAGAAAAAGAACGGCACTGAAAAGTGCCTTTACATCGCAGTCTATGGGAACTGTGTGTTCCCAGTAAATATATATGTTAGGCGTTATCTTATAACCGGGGGTATCACTTGACACTTTATTCTACACCTTCACCTTGAACTGAATGGTTTAATAACATAATAACTACCTTATAATGAAAGATAATGAACTCATCTTAAAATGGTATGCTTACACAAAATGGATTACTAGAGATAAAATGGTGTCATTATGGTTATATATTCTTACATTCCACCCTTTTATTCTAACAGAATAACATACTATGAAAATTAAACAACTATATAAAAAGCACAGAAAATTAGTAAATCTATTATCAACAATCTAAGCCTAATACTATGGTAGAACATGATTCTATGTGAGAATACTGTATAGAAATTCATTCACATTTACTGCTATAATAGTTAACTATAATAAAACACTGAATAGGCCACAATATGTCACTGCACATGAGTACGGGTTCACCAATACTCTCTGTCTACCTCCCAGCATCCTCAAACTACTGGTCTGTCTGCACAAAGACCCAACCAGCCCCCTATCTACCCCCAAACAACACTGCATCTTTATTTCTCAACCTGCATAGCTAGCATCCCCAAATAGCATCAACATTTTCCTGCTCTGTACACTCTCTACAGTGAAGCATAACATGGGAATGGCACAAGTATCTCTGGGTGGCCTCTAATCACTTTAAGAACAGTCTTTGTCCTCTTAGAGCTCCACCTCCCTCAGGCACTCTGCTTCAATACCATAGTCCATTTGCAGTAGGGGTGCTTTGCACATGAGAAAGTGTCCATCTGCAGATACATGCTGGAAGTACGATGGTTTGTTCATGGGGCAGACAAGGGAAACAGGTGGATCCTCATAGCAACAGACACTTGAGTCAGAAGGAGTCTAAGAAGGAAACAAAACAGCACAAGATGAGCACCCTGATACAATCACAATTATGCCCAACAAAACTTTTGCACTTTTTTGTAAGTTTACAATTTCCTTTAATAGCTTAACTTATCCTATGTCATTTACAATCAGGAAACATTGTGGATATATAATACAAGTTAAATACATTTATTATACTTTTACAGAGAATAACTCACAACTATTCTATACAATTTAAATGATACCTTAAACATGAATACTAAGCAAGTAAAAACTGCTAGACTTCATCAAGAGGCTGTATGGCTATGCTAAGTAACTTGTGCTAAGGCCTGCCTTGCAATAAAAATGAAAAGTAAAACAGTCAAAAAACATTTTCTATAAAATTAATTTCTTCACACTTTCTCTTTGAACTACTAAAAAAATAACCCATTGTTGTTTTATTCTGCAAAGCTACTATATGTAATGTTTATAATTCTCCAAATATGATCTTAGTACAATCAGCTGTCTCATCTGATATAAGCACTACTAATTTACTAATTATTTTATGCAATCTAAAGTCTCTCACACTACTGCATGAGGAACGAATACAATTATAACATTATTAAAACTATACAATCTTTTTAAAGGTAAACACATCTTTATGATAAAATAATTCCTTTTGCTGACAAGCACCTGGAATTACAAAACTCAAATAGCAGATACCATACCAGTTAATAAAGGGAAAAATACATATGCTTTAGTAACACCGATCCAATAAGAGCCATTGTAAGTAGAAAATATACCATCAATACAACTATAATTATACTACTCCCAAAACTCATATTTCTCTGTATAATTGATAAAAAAAATTCTAGCTGAGGTTGTATTCTTAACCTCTTTATTGTGAGTAGTTTGGCTATATACTAAGGAATGATTACAATGGGAAATTCCTATAAAAACTTCCTATTCTCATACCCTTCTCCACTGTAAGACACATAAATCCCTTCTTTGCTTAAATATTAAGGGGTGGTATAGAAACATGGGTGAACCTTCTGTGTTCTACAATGGTGAAGGGTCTAGAATATTCTGCAATATTGAAGCATTTTCTTTAAACTATAAAGGAGCAAACATATTCTCTATACTCAGTAGGCCATACAATAGGTTACAATACTGCAAGTTTTAGCGTTACACTTATCTGGAGGGTTACTTTGTTTATGTACATAAACTACAATGTGTACTAATACAAATAAGGCATACTTTTCTGCAGACAAAGCTATATGACTTCTTATAACTAATATGATCAATACAAATAACACAATTACAAGAGAATACAAAACAAGCAATATAAGTAAACAAGTTAAAACAATACTCCCCTAATTTCGCTGTGGATGACTCTGTAACAGCGTAACAGGTCCTCAACTCCAACAGTCAAGGCATAGTCCAGAGAAGGATAGTCTTTGGCCTCTATGTATCAAGTCGTCAACTTACCTGCATTCAACGGCCCCAATACGCTCGCCTAAGCTCGCCTAACATCACCGCCGCGGACCTGAATACTTTCGCTAAAGTTATCAAAAAAGCTGTCAAGAAGCCACGCACCAAGTATGGAGCGATGAGCAGAGGACTGTTAACTGACAGTCATCGATCTCGCTGCTCATCGGCTTCTTCGCAGCTTTCTTGCTAGCCTGTAACTAAGCACCCACACTATACTATACTGTTTTACCCCCTAAGCCGCTGCTCCTGGAGCCCCCCGCACCTAAATAAACTTATTACCCCCTAAACCGCCGCTCCCGGACCCCACCGCAACTATAATAATTATATTACCCCCTAAACCGCCGCTCCCGGACCCCACCGCAACTATAATAATTATATTAACCCCTAAACCGCCACTCCTGGATCCCACCGCCACTATAATAAATATATGAACCCCTAATCTGCCACCCCCTATACCGCCGCCACCTACATAAAGTTATTAACCCCTATCCTGCTGATCCCCGACCCCGCCGCAAATAAATTAATTATTTAACCCCTAAACTGCCGCACTCGGAGCCCTCCGCCACCTACATTACATTTATTAACCCCTATCCTGCCCCCCCTACACCGCCGCCACCTACAGTACATTGATTAACCCCTAATCTACCCCCCCTACACCACCGCCAATATATTAAATTAATTAACCCCAAAACCTAAGTCTAACCCTAACACCCCCTAACTTAAATATTATTTAAATTAATCTAAATAAATATTCCTATAATTAAATAAATTAATCCTATTTAAAACTAAATACTTACCTATAAAATAAACCCTAAGATAGCTACAATATATTTAATAATTACATTGTAGCTATTTTAGGGTTTATTTTTATTTTACAGGCAACTTTGTAGTTGTTAATAACTATTTAATAGCTACCTAGTTAAAATAATTACAAATTTACCTGTAAAATAAATCCTAACCTAAGTTACAAATACACCTAACACTACACTATCAATAAATTAATTAAATAAATTAACTACAATGATCTAAATTAAAATACAATTAAATAAACTAAACTATATTACAAAAAAACCAAACACTAATTTACAAAAAATAAAAAAATATTACAAGAAGTTTAATCTAATTACACCTAATCTAAGCCCCCTAATAAAATAAAAAAGCCCCCCAAAATAATAAAATTCCCTATCCTAAACTAAATTACAAATAGCCCTTAAAAGGGCCTTTTGCGGGGCATTGCCCCAAAGTAATCAGCTCTTTTACCTGTAAAAAAAAGAAATACAATACCCCCCCAACATTACAACTCACCACCCACACACCCCTACTCTAAAACTCACCGATCCCCCCCTTAAAAAAAACTAACACTACCCCATTGAAGATCACCCTACCTTGAGCCGTCTTCACCCAGCCGGGCCGAACTCTTCATCCGATCCGGGCACAAGTGGTCCTCCAGCCGGGCAGAAGTCTTCATCCGATCGGGGCAGAAGAGGTCCTCCATCCGGCAGAAGTCTTCATCCAAGCGGCATCTTCTATCTTCATCCTTCCGGCGATGAGCGGCTCCATCTTGAAGACCTCCGGTGGGAGTAGGGGTGTGTGGGTGGTGGGTTGTAATGTTGGGGGGGGTATTTTATTTCTTTTTTTTACAGGTAAAAGAGCTGATTACTTTGGGGCAATGCCCCACAAAAGGCCCTTTTAAGGGCTATTTGTAATTTAGTTTAGGGTAGGGCATTTTATTATTTTGGGGGGCTTTTTTATTTTATTAGGGGGCTTAGATTAGGTGTAATTAGATTAAACTTCTTGTAATATTTTTTTATTTTTTGTAATTTAGTCTTTGTTTTTTTTGGTAATATAGTTTAGTTTATTTAATTGTATTTTATTTTAGATCATTGTAGTTAATTTATTTAATTAATTTATTATACATAGTGTAGTGTTAGGTGTATTTGTAACTTAGGTTAGGATTTATTTTACAGGTAAATTTGTAATTATTTTAACTAGGTAGCTATTAAATAGTTATTAACTATTTATTTAATAGCTATTGTACCTAGTTAAAATAAATACAAAGTTGCCTGTAAAATAAAAATAAACCCTAAAATAGCTATAATGTAACTATTAATTATATTGTAGCTATCTTAGGGTTTATTTTATAGGTAAGTATTTAGTTTTAAATAGGAATAATGTAGTTAATGATAGGAATATTTATTTAGATTAATTTAAATAATATTTAAGTTAGGGGGGTGTTAGGGTTAGACTTAGGTTTTGGGGTTAATTCATTTAATATATTGGTGGCAGTGTAGGGGGGTAGATTAGGGGTTAATCAATGTACTGTAGGTGGCGGCAGTGTAGGGGGGGCAGGATAGGGGTTAATAAATGTAATGTAGGTGGCGGAGGGCTCCGGGTGCGGCGGTTTAGGGGTTAAACAATTAATTTATTTGTGGCGGGGTCCGGGATCGGCAGGATAGGGGTTAATAACTTTATATAGGTATATAGGGGGCGGCAGATTAGGGGTTAATAGGTATAATGTAGGTGGCGGCGGGGTCCGGGAGCGGCGGTTTAGGGGTTCATATATTTATTATAGTTGCGGCGGGGTCCGGGAGCAGCGGTTTAGGGGTTAATAAGTATAAAGTAGGTGGCGGCAGTGTAGGGGGGGCAGATTAGGCGTGTTTAGACTCGGGGTACATGTTAGGGTGTTAGGTGCAGACAATGGGATATCGGGCAGCAGCGAACATGAGCTCTCGCTGCTGTCAGACTCCTATTGATTCCTATGGGATCCACCGCCCTGGATTGAATACCAGGTACGCTGGCCCAGAATAGTGGCGAGTGTACCTGGTTGTTCATTGATAACTAGCAAAAGTCGTCAGATTGTGCCGAACTTGCGTTCGGAACATCTGTAGTGACGTAACTATCGATCTGTGTTTGACTGAGTCCGGCAGATCGTATGTTACGTCACTAGATTCTACTTTTGCCGAGCTGTAGGGATTGATAACTACAGCGAATCAGCCTTGCCACAAATACACTGCGGAATTCCAGCGTATTTGCGGTTGACGGCTTGATAACTAGAGGCCTTTATGTTCTGAAGACACACATCATAGAAAACAGTCATAGATTACTCAGAGTCCAGTTCTGGGGCTGGTACTAGTATGCAATGCAAAGAATGGACCCAAAGATAGTTCAGTAACTTTTACTGCAGTATAGTGGTTAAAACAAACTTGACAAAAGGTCTTTTTTTCTTTCTTTCCTTCACTTAGGCGCCAGGCATCTCTTTATTTATAAGGTTTACTTGCATTCAATCTTTTGGAGAGTGCACTATGGAATTTTATCTGTACATATTTACCTAAATATGAAAAATTCACAAATAATTTAATTAGTGGGTTTATTTTTTTCCTGGATACAGCTCCATGTTCTCATCCTGCAAATACAAATATTTTGTTTACAACTTGTCTAAATATTTTATTTTCATTTTCTTACTTAAAAACAATCACCCAAATTACATAAATAAAGATACTCATCAATACTCCCCCCCTTTGTTCACGTGCAACACCCTATGTGTCACGCAAACACAATATGACAGCAAACTAAAAGAGAATCCATGCACTCCTAAAAGTATCCTTAAAAACAGGCAAAATCAAATACACCTCAATATTCCATTCATATAGCACCCTTCCACACACATTCCCTGAAAATAAAAACATTAAAAAACATTCTCTAAGAATTCATTTAAAAACAACTATCCACTGCGCAAAACAAAACATTAACAGCCCTCACAACCTTTTAACAAACACAATCAACTTGAAAGCAAGCACATATACACTCACTGAAACACAGCACTTAGAAATATTACATTCTAACAAAACACTACAAATAATTAAAATCCTATAACAACCTTTAGCTATGGTTTTGTGAATTTTACCCTGCACAATACTATGAAATCATGCTAATAATGCAATCACTTTAGAAGATCAATAAACTCTAGTTGCACATTTACAAATGAAATCCCTAACCATAAATTGACAAAGAGAACACACAATACTACATTCTGGGAAAGGTCAGAAAATAATGGCATTGCTACTCCTCTAAGGTTTCTGCTTGTATGCACAGTGCAAACCCACTGATAAAAAAAAATCATGTTTGTCACAAATAATTTGGGAAAAGCTTTACAATCCAGTCTATTGGTGGCAATAACCAGCCACGTAGCCGTTACATGCTATGCTATACTTTAATATAATCAAGATTTTAATAAATACACAATTATTTGATTTAAATGTTGTATCTATAATTTAATATTCAACATTTTTGCAGTTCTCTAACTAAATATAATAAAATTAAATTTCTGAAAAGAATAATAATTAACTAATAGATTAAAAGGACAGTTTACCCCAAAATTTTCTCCCCTTTAAATTGTTCCCAATGATCCATCTTACCTGATGGAGTGTATTTAATTGTTTACAAGTAGCTCCTTCGCCCCTATTTTTACATTTGAAATACCCACAGATTGTAAAAGTGTGTATACTGGAGTCTCATCTATTGAATAGCCTAAGTAAACACAGCCAGAAGAAGAAATTATACTCTCAGTGGGGTACACAATAGTTAAGTAATAAAATGATGATTTTTCCATTGTTCTGTCTAAGTATTGAGCTTAGGTTTTCCAGACAAATATAAAATAAGGACAATGAGATATGCTATTACCTGAAACTCAGCCCATTGTAATAGGCTTTGGATTAAAAGCACAAAAGCAGATGCTTCATATATACAAATAAACCTGCAAATGCAATTTCTCCTAAATTTGATGGTATACAGCAGTGTAACAAATCATTAAAAATACATCCACATAAAAACTATTCTACAGTGTACTGTCCCTTTAAGGGCTGACCATTTATAGTATGTATATTACATATATAACTTAACCATAATTAGGAAACTTGTATTATTTACCATTAAAATTCTACTTCTTTACTGTATCATAACCTGCATATATTTAAATGAGAGCCATCACAGCATAAATAATATTACACAGTAATATGTTACCAGATTATATTAAAACTCTACTGAATTACTCTACTTGCAAAAGAAACAGACCCAAATACTTTAGATACATTTAATAACATACAGCGTTTAGTCTTTTTTTCTTTTCTCTTTTTTCACAAACTCCTTGCATACTTAAATCAACCTATTAATCACTTGCCAGAAAAAAACTCTCTTTTCTATTTACCAGACTTAAAATCACGCACTTACAAATTCCTTAGTTCACTTTCAAAAACAATGTATTAATATGCCTTAGACGCATCAAATCTCTCATTAATCCTATTACTGGCACACAGAATTGAGGATTGTACACATTTTTTTTATTACATGACTTTAAAATCATGTTACAGCAATAACACTTCAAGGAAATCATTACAGCGTCAGATTTCTTAGCTAAGAAACACTGATACACACACAGCTCTAGCCTGAATAATTACCAGTCAGAAAACACAGATAAAAAGCACCAAGGTCAGCTTTTGCAGCGATACACACACAAACTTATGTCAACTTGCATACCGTAAATTCACTCCCAACATTCAGCAATTTTAACAAAACTTTTAAAAACACAGAAAACATATTTTATTAACGTTCTATCTCTTTAAGGAAAACATATTTCAAACATATCAGGGACATTAGAAATAACATAAGATGAACTCTCCACCAAATTTAAAATGTATCTAAAATTGTCTGAATTTGCTAAGAATGGCCATTTCCCAGCAAATTGAGATGTAAACAAATTATTTTTAGACAGGAAAATAAATCCTCAGATATTTAGTGGGGTGTAAACCTTTTACACATAACACGAGACACAGTGAAACATCAGACAAACAAACACTTCTTACACAGAATCTCCGTTTCATTACTGCAAAGACCATACAACAAAAAGAAAGGGTTTTCACATACCAAGCTATTTTTCAAGATACAATTTTTTGGGTATATAGGAGCGCCAATGGCTAAGGTATACAACAGGTTATTTGTCTACACCACTAGATGTCCTAGATGTTACTCAGGACAACAAACTTCAATGTTATCATTTAAATGTAAATATAGTCCACATGTAAAAGATTGTTAAAAGAATGTTTGAAAGATCGTTTGAATAAAAAATTGTTTGAATAAAATTTTTTAATTCACATATATTAAAACATCAGGAAAAAGGGGAGATAACAATGAATAAAAAAGAGTTTAAAACAATTAAAACTCCCAATATATCTATCGATATGATTCAAAATGAACCATTAACAACCAATACACCTTCCGTATTAGATGGACCTCAGTGTAAATACACTTTTACCAATGCACTCAGAAATGAAGAAATATAAATTCTATCTAGGTTATACATATAATGAGTTGTTATCACAAGCGATGTATACGCTAGGTTACTATCATTGATGTGTATAAAACCAAAAATATATATCCACAATTTCTAATATATCAATACGACTGAAATAACAGTGTTTCCGTGTGTTATAACAGTGCTAATTACTAATTAAGTTAAACATCAGCTGAAAAAAACTAAATATCCAAGTGAAATTCCCAAATTGCAATAAATGTCCCAAAAACAATTGAAAGTCAAATTAATGTCCCAAATAATAATCCTAAAATTAATCCGAAAAAATCATCATCCTTTGTATTGTGCAGAGTTCGATCCAGTATCCTAGTCTGTTGTGAGACAGAGACCTATGGAAAAGAAAGTGCACTAAACAAAAAACCTTTGGGATGTGGTCTATTGGTAAATAGACTTACCCAAATGCCGTTGTCCTGGGGGTATATGAACCTCACAAATCTTACTTTCTGTCATCTACGCGTTTTGGCCCTGAAAAGATGGCCTTTTTCAAGACATGAAACGCGTAGACGACAGAAAGTAAGATTTGTGAGGCTCATATATCGAACTCTGCACAATACAAAGGATGATGATTTTTTCGGATTAATTTTAGGATTATTATTTGGGACATTAATTTGACTTTCAATTGTTTTTGGGACATTTATTGCAATTTGGGAATTTCACTTGGATATTTTGTTTTTTTCAGCTGATGTTTAACTTAATTAGTAATTAGCACTGTTATAACACATGGAAACACAGTTATTTCAGTCGTATCGATATATTAGAAATTGTGGATATATATATTTTTGGTTTTATACACTTCACTAGGATTTGGCTCAATATTGCTTTCCATTAATTTGATTGCTATCACTATCATTTTTCATCTTTTTGTGATTTTATTTTTTATATTAGTGGAAGTTATTTATACATTTTTCATCACATTTTTTCCACTTCTTTATCACGATTTTGTGGACATACCGGTATTGATCCAATCAGAATTTTTCCTTGTTCTTTTTTATATGTAGCTTATTTCAATTATGCACTTGTGATCATCAATGATAGTAACCTAGCTCATACATCGCTTGTGATAACAACTCATTATATGTATAACCTCAATAGAATTTATATTTATATTTCTTAATTTCTGAGTGCATTGGTAAAAGTGTATTTATTACACTGAGGTCCATCTAATACGGAAGGTGTATTGGTTGTTAATGGTTCATTTTGAATCATATCGATAGATATATTGGGAGTTTTAATTGTTTTAAACTCTTTTTTATTCATTGTTATCTCCCCTTTTTCCTGATGTTTTAATATATGTGAATTAAAAATTTTTATTCAAACAATTTTTTATTCAAACGATCTTTCAAACATTCTTTTAACAATCTTTTACATGTGGACTATATTTACATTTAAATGATAACATTGAAGTTTGTTGTCCTGAGTAACATCTAGGACATCTAGTGGTGTAGACAAATAACCTGTTGTATACCTTAGCCATTGGCGCTCCTATATACCCAAAAAATTGTATCTTGAAAAATAGCTTGGTATGTGAAAACCCTTTCTTTTTGTTGTATAGTCTTTGCAGTAACGAAACGGAGATTCTGTGTAAGAAGTGTTTGTTTGTCTGATGTTTCACTGTGTCTCGTGTTATGTGTAAAAGGTTTACACCCCACTAAATATCTGAGGATTTATTTTCCTGTCTAAAAATAATTTGTTTACATCTCAATTTGCTGGGAAATGGCCATTCTTAGCAAATTCAGACAATTTTAGATACATTTTAAATTTGGTGGAGAGTTCATCTTATCTTATTTCTAATGTCCCTGATATGTTTAAAATATGTTTTCCTTAAAGAGATAGAACGTTAATAAAATATGTTTTCTGTGTTTTTAAAAGTTTTGTTAAAATTGCTGAATGTTGGGAGTGAATTTACGGTATGCAAGTTGACATAAGTTTGTTTGTGTATAGCTGCAAAAGCTGACCTTGGTGCTTTTTATCTGTGTTTTCTGACTGGTAATTATTCAGGCTAGAGCTGTGTGTGTATCAGTGTTTCTTAGCTAAGAAATCTGACGCTGTAATGATTTCCTTGAAGTGTTATTGCTGTAACATGATTTTAAAGTCATGTAATAAAAAAATGTGTACAATCCTCAATTCTGTGTGCCAGTAATAGGATTAATGAGAGATTTGATGTGTCTAAGGCATATTAATACATTGTTTTTGAAAGTGAATTAAGGAATTTGTAAGTGCGTGATTTTAAGTCTGGTAAATAGAAAAGAGAGTTTTTTCTGGCAAGTGATTAATAGGTTGATTTAAGTATGCAAGGAGTTTGTGAAAAAAGAGAAAAGAAAAAAAGACTAAACGCTGTATGTTATATTTACATTTAAATTATAAAATTGAAGTTTGTTGTCCTGAGTAACATCTAGGAAATCTAGTGGTGTAGACAAATAACCTGTTGTATACCTTAGCCATTGGCGCTCCTATATACAAAAAAATTGTATCTTTCTTTAGGACCTTATTAGGGGTCTTTTTATAGTGTAGCAGTTATACTATCTTAGGCGCAGTCACTTATCCACAGTTGCTATTTTTCAAGATACATCCTGTCATGTCACATTAAAACATTATGTACAGGGAGTCAGGAACTTTTCTCCATGAGCACAGTATGCAACAAACAGCTACAGCACTTATCACTAAGCCCTTTGAACAGACCCCACATTCACAACACAATAAGATTAGCAATGAAATAAGCAATTAAGCAACAAGCATCAAGTGACCATTCAGCTCCAGTGATATTTAAACTAAACTATACTATATGCTTATATAAGGGACTTCTAACCCTTTAAAACCCTTAAAGCGAAATACTTAATTTATGTTATCGCAAGACACTAACTTGCAAACAAATTAGGTGAGACTCTAACTCACACTATAATTTTTGCTATAACTTGCGCTAGGACTCAAACCTATGCAAACCCACGTTTAATGGCAGGTCTCAAACCTGTCCAGGGGAGTTTAACCCCTTATAAAGGGACCTTAACCATTTATATAGTACTAACGCCGGCCAGACTTTGGGTTCAGATTCACAAAGGGAAAAGCAGAATATAAACACTTATCTACTTACCCCTGTGTGAATCCCACTTCTGACACCAGAATTGTTAGGCATTATCTTATAACAAGGGGTATCACTTGACACTTAGCAGTATTCTACACCTTCACCTGGAACTGAATGGGTTACTTAGCGAGATCTCAGGAAACAGCATTTAGACAGGCAGTAAGTAAAGTCTAATCACTGTTCTGTTAATTATAAGGCATCACAGACTTTTATAGACAATGGTTACAGTATAAACAAAAGGTTGCAACAGCACTACACAAGTGAGTGAGGACTGCCAATTTGTTCCCACAGTAAGTTTCAAAGTGGATATCGGCTGGAGTGCTTATGCAAGAATCAACGATTCAAAAAAACTTGAGTCACAAATACAGATTTATGGCTCAGGAGAAGGATGCATTTATCCTCCGCCTAAATATATCAGCTCTTAATGATTACTTTTTAAGAACATAAGCTAACTTTAATTAATTTTTCTCAGGCGTCATATTTAATTCACTGAGACCTAGACTTACACGGTCTCTATAAGATTATAGCTACCAACAGTTCCTGAGAACACTAGCTAAGCACAATAGGAGTGAGATTATTTAAGCAAGTGACTTAAAGATAAAATATATCGCTGAAACCATCAGATATATATACAAACAATATTAACGCAACTAACATTACAGACTGTTAAGATTATTGCAACAAATCAAGTACTACTCTGGTATATATGTAATCACAAACTGAGTCACACAAACTGCACTGAATCTCCAGTTAAGATACTTTTTAAAGGGAAAATAATAACTACCCTAATACCGATCTTATTTTACTTTACAAAAAGCGGGACTATTATCTAACTAGATTGCAGACTGTAATCTCAATATTCGGCAAATACCGATACTGAATAACAAGTTACGCTCTAAAAGCAGCAGAATAATAACTAAGTTACACACATTACGTTGGTGTAAAAGAGAATACAGACTACATATATACATTGTAGTGGAAAACTTTAACACAGTGAATTACATCAATCATTATTGTGTATATTCTGATTTGTTTTTCTAGTAGCGGGACACTAATATATCTATGCCACTTATGCAAAAATATTGAGAATAATGCAATAAAATCTTTTATATTACCAGCAGTGCCTCAGTAAAAGGTTACAGTGTATACAATTCTCAATAATCACTTGAGAATATTGGGATCAATAACAGAAGATACCAAATAAAGCTCCCTTGCAATAAAGAAATATATTGCTTTACACCCCGGAGGAATATAATAATATTTGCCAAGTCATCAATATTTCAAAATGAATATTGTATAGTACCCAATGCAAATAATAAGGGAGTAATATCCACAGGCCGATATTTCTTCTGTTTATCTTAGACTTTATTATCTACTGATACCATATATTTAAGATATATAGAAGAATCACCTGTATATTTATATACCTTATCTCAATAAATTACTAAATTACAGAGGAATAATATAATCTTAATCTCCTGTTAATTCAATTTAATAAAATCTAACATTACCATCTTCTTAGTATTTATACTCTATAGGGGATTTTTGTAATACTGAATCCCGCTCAAGAGATAAAATATTAACATTAATCAACTCATGTATGCATAGCTAAAAACAGCAACACATTTGCTCAATAGATAAGGATATATAATTATGTAATATCCAGAGACCTTTACAATCAGATAATACACCGATACTCTTCCTATTGCGGACTCTCCCTAAAGTGTTCAATCACTTCTATAGTCCAGTCTCAATTCCTATAAGTTCTATGCGAATTTGTGTTTTTAAATTGTATGTGACATTTTTTGCTTTTAAGTGTTGAAATAAAAGTTAGATTTTAATTAAAGCTCCACGCTACCCCACCCCCATTTCTTTCCTATTCTTGGTCCCATACCATATATTGGGGACAGTAAGTGCTAAATAAATGCATCCTTCTCCTGAGCCATAAATCTGTATTTGTGACTCAAGTTTTTTTGAATGGTTACAGTATATGGGGTTAAACAAATGACCTATCATAATCACACCATTTCCCACAGTATGCTTAGAACAAAGAACTTCATTACAAATAAAGGAATAAAAGGAGTATTTTTAGGGAGTGAGGAGTGGTAGATAAAAATATACCTGGGTGCATCGCCAAAGACATAACAAGGCCATCGGATAAATTATTGAGATAAAGTGTTCAGCTTCATATTTTTCTCACAGCATAATAACTACCTTATAATGAAATATAATGAACTCATCTTAAAATGGTATGCTTAAACAAAAGAGATTACTAGAGACAAAATGGCGTCATTATGGTTATATATTCTTACATTATATGTATATGCTTATATACATATATATTTATGTGTTAATATTTGTATATACACATATTAACACATACATGTATATGTATATAATCATATATATTTAAATTTGCTGCCATTGCTGTGCTACTTACCCCCTTTGCTGCACTTAGGTCAGAGATGGCATCAGAACGAGGCTCCCATTGGAGCCTATGGAAGCGCACTCTCGTGAGAGAAATACTTCCCAGCAATGCGAATGTGAGGTCGCGTTCACACTGCTTATAACTAGTAATACCAGAGCACATTAGCGAGTATTGTGGAGCGCAAGTATAAATTTCATGCATAGGTCAGATTAGCATATGGAAAGTAGCAAGATAGAACATAAGGAACAGGAGCCACTTATTCACAGATTGCAAAGGAAACTTCCATAGAAAGTTCCTTGTAATACATATTATAGCTATGTGTTTAGGTGTTTGTGTTGTGTATATGTATTTATATGTGTGTGTATGTATACTGGGCTTGAAATTTCCACTGGTCGCAGACTTTTTCCTGTCTTTAAAATTGAGTATACTAGTATCTTATTTGAAGTGCACTACTACTACTGTAATCTAATCACCTCAGGGTGATCCATGTATATCTCTCACATCAAAAAAGAACAGACAGACTTAGCACTCTCCTTCTGCTTATTGCCGTAATGTTTAAGGGATAGTATTTCCTCTTCTCCAGATCAGAAGGAAGGGAAACACTCTCCCCAAAAAAACACGACAATAAACAGAAGAAGAGTGCCAAGTTTGTTTGCTCTTTATGAAATATATATATATATATATATATATATATATATATATATATATGCAGCCAAAAGAAAATGCACTCTCAGGACTTTCATAAACAGGTTACTTTTATTTCTGTAACGTTTTCGGAGGTCTTGCCTCCTTCATCAGCATAAATAAAGTGAAAACAAACAAACTCTTAAATAGTGACATACTCACTCAAAATCATTTCAAACCACTACCTGTGCTGGCGCCAAAATTACCGGTGTTGGAACGCATAATGCGTTCCAAATGTGCTAAGTGGCGGAAGTAGTGCGCCAAACTACTTCCGGTTGTCAAAATTCTATAGCCGTAAATAATCGGCTT
Organism: Bombina bombina; assembly: GCF_027579735.1. Lineage (NCBI taxonomy): Eukaryota > Metazoa > Chordata > Amphibia > Anura > Bombinatoridae > Bombina > Bombina bombina. Next base: position 458,400,130 of record NC_069504.1, on the reverse strand, counting down.
TCTCTATGTGAATGCCATAATTATAAAACCATTGTGGCATATTATCTAAACGCATAAAGCAAACTCTTAGCGTGCAAACGATTGTGCTGATACTTTGATTAGTGATAGTAAATGTGACAGCCGCTTGTTGCCATGACAACTTAAACAATGCTGGAGTGTAATCCTGTACAGGGACAGACTAACAGTAACTATGTTTCTGAATACACCAAAGTGTGTTAAAACAGGCATGATGTTTGGCTACAATGTGAGTGTTTAAAGATGGTGTATATATTGATAAAAGAGGATAAACAAATCTAATTATTAGGCACGCCAGCTGATATATTGTGCTATATATATATGTGTAGTGTTACCTTATGTTGAAGATATTGAGTCAATATGTCCAATATTCATAGAGGAATCTCATATGGAGATATGTACCTCCGATATATAGCCTTCAAATTCTACATAACTAAAATATTAACGATTATCGTTTATCTGCGATCTTCCCATTAGTATGAGCTGTTAACATGCATATTATTCCTATCCTCTGTCAAAAACCCTTTATGTATTTTTGAAATTTATACCGCTCACCTAGTTCCTATTCAGTGATGGGGTTATATATTAACACCATATTAATTCTCGTTATAAGAGCTACGTGGGTCATATATGTATATTCCACTGCTATCTTGTGGCTAACAATGCCCTCATATGCTCCTTATTTAAACACTCCAAAGCGTTTAGGCACAAACGTACAAAAGATGAATAAACTTAAACTTAAAAAATAAACTTAAAAAATAGTAAATAAAAGCAATTGATATGACGGTCTTTCCATTAATTTAAACACTATCCCATTCGGGATGGATTTAGCTCTAATAGTCCTTGATTTTCGTATATGCAGAATAAAGGGCGTTGAGTCATTCACTTCTGTATTTATGTATAATGTGATCCACTCTGTGTTTATTTCTATGCGTTCTTCGTTGTCTTCTATTGCCCCCTGGACCTCTAGGTTAATATTGCCTTTAGGATTGAATGCTTAGTATGCATCATATTCTCCTGGTTATTGTGCCATCAAATTATTTTCCATGTTGTTGTTTTCTTCTTACTGGGATGCTTAAGGATCTAGTGTCCAGTTTTGGCTATGTGTACTGCTATGTGTGAAAAAACTGGTAACTCCAAGGCACCACTATCCGACTTCCACGCAGGTATTAGAAATACCAAAGACTCCTACCCCTGGTGCTGTGTGCCAACATGGTTTAGGAGCACCCCTAGAACGAGGCACGCCGACCATACGGCGCACAGAGTCATAATAGTCTAGGTGCCGTACCCTGCGCTTGTATCACATTATATAGCTGTATTACACCAAAGCCTTGAAGTCAGGGGTGGTGTTGAGCCCCCCTGGATAAATGGTACCCAGTCGGTACATCCATTGTGCCTCCCGTTGCAGAAGTATTTTACCTCTGTCTCCCCCTCTATCTAATGGGGGTACATGATCAATGAGTGTGTATCTTATTGATGCCACCGAGTGTCTGTACTCTGCACAGTGTCTCGCTACCGGTTGTTCTGATTCCCCGGATTTGTGAGCCGACCTTATGGCATGCCGATGATTGGCCATCCTTTCTCTCAGGGTACCTGTCGTTTTACCGACATAGTGCCAAGAGCATGGGCATACCAATAAGTAGATGACAAACGTGGTCGTACAGGTAATCGAATGTCGTATGTGGAACTGCTTGTTGGTATGGGGATGGTTAAATATTCTGGTACTTATAAGTCCATTACAGGTAGTGCATCCTAAGCATCGATAAGATCCTCTGATGTTGGTATGTGTCCTGGGATTATAGCTTGCCTTTGAGTCAGTTTTGACTAATAAGTCTCGCAGATTTGTGCCCCTCCTATAACCGACCATAGGCGTAAGATGTTTGCTAAATTGTAATTTTGGATCAGTGGAAATGATAGTTGTCTGAAATGGGTGCAAAATTTGAAGAGAGGGGATATAAGACCCAACAAATCAGCCAGATGATGAAGGAAGTGTCACAAATAACACAAGCACAACTATTGGCCCAAGAACCTAGACAAACCAGGGATGACAGAATTATACTGGCAACTACATTTTCTCCTAGTACCAGAAATGCTGGACTCTCTTTAAGGACACATTGGCCTATCATTTCCACTGATCCAAAATTACAATTTAGCAAACATCTTACGCCTATGGTCGGTTATAGGAGGGGCACAAATCTGCGAGACTTATTAGTCCTATATTAGTCCTATATTATATCCTATAACCGACCATAGGCGTAAGATGTTTGCTAAATTGTAATTTTGGATCAGTGGAAATGATAGGCCAATGTGTCCTTAAAGAGAGTCCAGCATTTCTGGTACTAGGAGAAAATGTAGTTGCCAGTATAATTCTGTCATCCCTGGTTTGTCTAGGTTCTTGGGCCAATAGTTGTGCTTGTGTTATTTGTGACACTTCCTTCATCATCTGGCTGATTTGTTGGGTCTTATATCCCCTCTCTTCAAATTTTGCACCCATTTCAGACAACTATCATTTCCACTGATCCAAAATTACAATTTAGCAAACATCTTACGCCTATGGTCGGTTATAGGAGGGGCACAAATCTGCGAGACTTATTAGTCAAAACTGACTCAAAGGCAAGCTATAATCCCAGGACACATACCAACATCAGAGGATCTTATCGATGCTTAGGATGCACTACCTGTAATGGACTTATAAGTACCAGAATATTTAACCATCCCCATACCAACAAGCAGTTCCACATACGACATTCGATTACCTGTACGACCACGTTTGTCATCTACTTATTGGTATGCCCATGCTCTTGGCACTATGTCGGTAAAACGACAGGTACCCTGAGAGAAAGGATGGCCAATCATCGGCATGCCATAAGGTCGGCTCACAAATCCGGGGAATCAGAACAACCGGTAGCGAGACACTGTGCAGAGTACAGACACTCGGTGGCATCAATAAGATACACACTCATTGATCATGTACCCCCATTAGATAGAGGGGGAGACAGAGGTAAAATACTTCTGCAACGGGAGGCACAATGGATGTACCGACTGGGTACCATTTATCCAGGGGGGCTCAACACCACCCCTGACTTCAAGGCTTTGGTGTAATACAGCTATATAATGTGATACAAGCGCAGGGTACGGCACCTAGACTATTATGACTCTGTGCGCCGTATGGTCGGCGTGCCTCGTTCTAGGGGTGCTCCTAAACCATGTTGGCACACAGCACCAGGGGTAGGAGTCTTTGGTATTTCTAATACCTGCGTGGAAGTCGGATAGTGGTGCCTTGGAGTTACCAGTTTTTTCACACATAGCAGTACACATAGCCAAAACTGGACACTAGATCCTTAAGCATCCCAGTAAGAAGAAAACAACAACATGGAAAATAATTTGATGGCACAATAACCAGGAGAATATGATGCATACTAAGCATTCAATCCTAAAGGCAATATTAACCTAGAGGTCCAGGGGGCAATAGAAGACAACGAAGAACGCATAGAAATAAACACAGAGTGGATCACATTATACATAAATACAGAAGTGAATGACTCAACGCCCTTTATTCTGCATATACGAAAATCAAGGACTATTAGAGCTAAATCCATCCCGAATGGGATAGTGTTTAAATTAATGGAAAGACCGTCATATCAATTGCTTTTATTTACTATTTTTTAAGTTTATTTTTTAAGTTTAAGTTTATTCATCTTTTGTACGTTTGTGCCTAAACGCTTTGGAGTGTTTAAATAAGGAGCATATGAGGGCATTGTTAGCCACAAGATAGCAGTGGAATATACATATATGACCCACGTAGCTCTTATAACGAGAATTAATATGGTGTTAATATATAACCCCATCACTGAATAGGAACTAGGTGAGCGGTATAAATTTCAAAAATACATAAAGGGTTTTTGACAGAGGATAGGAATAATATGCATGTTAACAGCTCATACTAATGGGAAGATCGCAGATAAACGATAATCGTTAATATTTTAGTTATGTAGAATTTGAAGGCTATATATCGGAGGTACATATCTCCATATGAGATTCCTCTATGAATATTGGACATATTGACTCAATATCTTCAACATAAGGTAACACTACACATATATATATAGCACAATATATCAGCTGGCGTGCCTAATAATTAGATTTGTTTATCCTCTTTTATCAATATATACACCATCTTTAAACACTCACATTGTAGCCAAACATCATGCCTGTTTTAACACACTTTGGTGTATTCAGAAACATAGTTACTGTTAGTCTGTCCCTGTACAGGATTACACTCCAGCATTGTTTAAGTTGTCATGGCAACAAGCGGCTGTCACATTTACTATCACTAATCAAAGTATCAGCACAATCGTTTGCACGCTAAGAGTTTGCTTTATGCGTTTAGATAATATGCCACAATGGTTTTATAATTATGGCATTCACATAGAGAAAGCCGATTATTTACGGCTATAGAATTTTGACAACCGGAAGTAGTTTGGCGCACTACTTCCGCCACTTAGCACATTTGGAACGCATTATGCGTTCCAACACCGGTAATTTTGGCGCCAGCACAGGTAGTGGTTTGAAATGATTTTGAGTGAGTATGTCACTATTTAAGAGTTTGTTTGTTTTCACTTTATTTATGCTGATGAAGGAGGCAAGACCTCCGAAAACGTTACAGAAATAAAAGTAACCTGTTTATGAAAGTCCTGAGAGTGCATTTTCTTTTGGCTGCATATCTTCTACAAATTTGCACCCAGGCATTTTTCCTTTGTGGGCGAGTTTTGGTGTTTTGGATACCTATATATATATATATATATATATCAAAATAACAAGAGTATTGCATTGAGCAATGATACTTTTTTATTGGACTAACTATACATTTATAAGATGACAAGCTTTCGGAAGAGTTCCTTCCTTTATCAAGTCTGAAGCAATACTTGATAAAGGAAGGAACTCTTCCGAAAGCTTGTCATCTTATAAATGTATAGTTAGTCCAATAAAAAAGTATCATTGCTCAATGCAATACTCTTGTTATTTTGATATCTAAATCTCTGGACTAACACGGCTACTCCAATATATATATACAGGTGGCCCTCGTTTTACAACGGTTCAATTTACACCGTTTCAGAATAACAACCTTTTTTCCCAGTCATGTGACTGCTATTGAAAAGCATTGAGAAGCAGTGCATTGATTAAAATAGCCAGTAGGTGGAGCTATCCGCTTGTGTTGCAGCAAAGCCAAGCAAGCTGAAATTAATCAGTTTAACCAGACCTGAGCTATCGAGCAGATTTCAAAGGAACAAGATCTTCCTGTCTATAAACCAGTCCAGATTGGAATGCATAGAAAGAACTGTTTGCAGAAAAATGCAAGTGAAGTCTGTGTTGTGTGATTATTTTATTAGGTTTATAAAGCTGTTTAGCATTTAAAGTCTTCATTTCAAAGCTTTTAAAAATAATGTATTAGGTGTTGCTTATGACAATTTTGAGAGGGGCCTGGAACCTATCTCCCTCACTTCCCATTGACTTACATTATAAACTGGGTTTCAATTTACAACAGTTTCAATTTACAACCATTCCTTCTGGAACCTAACCCCGGTGTAAACTGAGGGCTACCTGTACACACACACCTTCTTGTAGTTCAGGTTTACCATTTTTATACCTGCCATTCTTCTTTTCTTTTAAGTTCAAAATATGTATTTTATCATTTCAGGTACCATAAAAGAGGTGCTTACAATGTGGAAAATGAAGAGAAATTCAAATTTGGAAGTGCTGCGTAGATGATTCCACTGATTTAAATTGTTGATAATTAATTAATGTTCACATTGGACTAGACTAAGTTATGGGCTTCTGACTCATATTTTTTAACTCTGAATTGTGTCCCCATATATGAAGGAACCAACATCTGAGAACAAGATGGAATCTGTTTGTTTCTTTGCTACAGATCTGTTAAGTGGGTGTATACTGAATTTTAAAGTTAGATTGGAATTTCTGATATAACAGAATTTTTAGACATTCATAAAATCCATATTTATAAAATTGAGCTAATTCATCATTTATACAATTTCTATTGCCAACACATGATGTATGACGTATTCATGTTTTTAATCACTTGGATGATTTACAATGTGTTTTCTAGCACTAAAGAATATAATTGTTAAGAACATTATGAAGAATATTTTTATAGAGTATTTTATATTGTCATGGTCAGTATATATGTGAGTGGTGTCAACATCTATTGAAATGTGGTTGGTTGAATCTTTATATTATAATTGTGTTAACAAAATATGAAGAGAAGGTAAAGAATGTGGTCTTTAGTTGGTATCAGTTAACCGTTTTTTAAAAAAGTGCAACAAACTAGAATAACAAAATGGTTTATTTTGGAAAAAGCAAGTGTGCAAAAAATACAAAGTGAAATCAAGTTTTGTTCTTTTTACTTTAATTCATCACAGTTATTAATACATGAAACTAGTTGGGCATATTTTGTGGGTTTTTTTAAAATATTTTTCTGTTGCACATATTGCCCACTAATGTCATAATTGTATGTCTTTTTTTTTTTTACTTTCAACCAAGAAAAATACACATCTAACCATAAAATTATATTTTAATAAAAGTCCATAGGAACAGAGTAAGAACTATACTGGTACATTACTGAAGATGTCATAAATAATATTGCACTCTAATCAAATGTTAAAGGGATTAAATCTAAAAGCAATATGAAAATGAGACATTGGGGCCGATTTATTAAAGTGCGGACAGACATGATGTAGACACGGATGTAGCCTATCATGTGTGGACAGACATGATGTAGACACGGATGTAGCCTATCATGTCCGCCACACATCGATAAATGCCGACAGCATACGCTGTCTGCATTTATCATTGCACAAGCAGTTCTTGTGAACTGCTTGTGCAATGCCACCCCCCGCAAATTTGCGGACAATCGGCCGTTAGCAGGGGGTGTCAATCACCTTTATCGTATAGAATTGGGTGGATTGATGTCTGCAGTCTCAGACCAGGCGGACAAGTTATGGAGCCGCGGTCTTTAGACCGCTGCTTCATGACTTCTTTTTCCGGCGAGCCTGAAGGCTCGCACGGAAACAGGGGCATCAAGCTCCGTTCGGAGCTTGATAATTCAGCCCCAATATCTTGAAAACATCTTTTCCATTCCTGGTGGCAAATACTACGGACTCTTTAAGTTTCATTTTTGCCGTAACTTTAACCTTGTGGATAAGGAGGTTGTGTTTGATGCCCACAGCAGACTGTTTTAGCAGGACATGGAACTCCGTTTTTTGTTCTTTCATGATTAAGATAGAGCATACAGTTTTAAACAACTTTCCAATTTACTTCTATTTTCTATTATCAATTTTGATTTGTTCTCTTGGTATTCTTTATTGAAGGAGCAGTAATGCATTACTGCAGTATTTCCCAAACTGGCTGCACATATATGCCTCTTTTCATTGGGAGCTAGCTGAACACAACAGTAAGCCAATGGAAAGAGACATATATGTGCAGCCAGCAATCATCAGCTTGCTACCAGCTCCCGAGTCTACCTAGGTATGCTTTTAAACAAAGAATTCCAAGAGAGTAAGCAAATTAGATAATAGAAGTAAATTGAAAAGTTGTTTAAAATGATATGCTCTTTCTGAATCATCAAAGAACAATTTGGGGATTCATGTCCCATTAGCTGTCACACACAATCCAGGTGTCTTAAGACTATCTTAAAGGTCATGATACCCACAATTGAAACATGTCATTTCAGTTCTGTATATAAGTATTTTTGCAATTCAATTGTATTATCAAAAATGCTTTTAGTAAAAGTGAAAGTTTTAACTGCTCACAGGCTAGAAGAGAATATGTGCATACGATCCTTAGGCAAAGCAAAACTCTCACTGAAACAACTCGCTTTTACTAGAAAAGATGTTGCTAATACAAGGATAGTGCAAAAAAATGCTTTAGTTCAAAGCTGAATTGCTCTTTCATTTTGACTTTCTTGTCCCTTTTTAAGTAGTTGCTTAGCCAGTGAAAGGAGCCTTATAGGTTATGGTTGCGCTGGAAAGTAAATGCAACTGTATTTATGCCATTTTTGCTCTTGAATTATTTTTCTCTTATTGTTACACCATGAGGTTGGCACTTTGTTTTGAAGCAAACATAAGCATAGTATTATACAAATACAACTTATAGCGCAAAGAAACTGTAAAATGAACTTGTATTACATTATTCCTACACAAGCTATGAATGCAAGATAAATGGGGCACGTGTTAAATAATCCTTACAAAGGTATCTTTAATGCAGCTGGGTTACTGCATCTTATCATTGAAACAATATAGGTCAGTTAAAACTTTTTCAACTGAAATAAACTCCACGTTGTGCCTCAAACCCAAAAATGGGAATATTTAAACTATTTAAAAAGGATGTAGATTTTCTATTCTATGCCATGTTTATAAGCTCAGATTTCATGTAAAATCTGTGTATTACTGGCACATAACCCACATGTTCATAATGTAGTGTTATTCAATATTTACCTTTTATTAAGTAGGGTCTGCAGTCTGTGCATTATGATATCATCAGGAATAGCACAATTGTTTTTGGGTTGGAAAAGTTCAGGATTGCAAAAAAAGAAGGGTGGAAGCTGTGAAAAATGTATCACTCTGATATATGAACACATCTAAATTCCCCCACATTATGGGACAGATTACAAGTGGCGCGCTTAACTGTTTCGCACAAGCAATATCGGGTTTATCACGGCTGTTTGTGCACTTTGGAAATAGCGCTCATTATCTCATATTACAAGTTGAAAGTAAATGCGAACATATAAACGCAAACGTGATTTATGCTAGAATGATTACTGTGACCTCAGAGCTCTGGTAAACTGTTACGCAAAACTACAAAGGGCCACAAAACAATACATTGAAAAGTACAGTTACACTCATAACAACAGTATCTAATAAAAAAAATATTTTAAAAAATATTGCATAAAAAAGTTTTAAGGACTCAAAGATATATTATATATGTTAATATGTGTGTACATATGCATTTATATGTGTATTTATGAATTTACAGGCATAAATACACATATAAATACATATGTATACATATATATATAAGTGTATTGGAGCCCTTTGAGGTAGGTAGTAGATGAAAACATGAAAAAGCATATGTATGCAATATTCATATTTAATAAAGTGTTATACTGTGTATTTTCTGTAAATATTTCACATAAAGATATATATATATTTTACACAAATATATATATATATTTGAAGAACATTGGAATGGGAAATATTCATAAAGGTTAGCTCACTTGAAAAAATGCGATCATGTTTTGGCGCGAGTAGGGTGTTTTTCCACTTTTTCGCTCTCCATTGAAGTCTATGGGGGAATATGTTAAAGTGAGTGAAATATTCAAAGTTCGCCTTTTTGCATGCGTCGAGTTAGCACGCGAGTGTAAATGTTTTACTTTCAACTTGTAATACAAACGCTACCTAACGCACACAAAAAGCTTACTTCTAGCTAAGTTAATGCGTGAGCAAGAGCAATAAATAGCGCACCACTCATAATCTAGCCCTATGTGTTGTATGCATTTATGAATCTTTTACCTTAAAGGAAGGGACATGATACCCAAATATTGAATCACTTGAACATCTCTATGTAAAAAAGGAAGATATTTTACCTTAATGTTTCCTCAGTAGCCGCATCCCTCTGTAAAATTACTTTAAGCAGTCAATCAGGATGCTTGCCCTGGACTTGTAAAAGAGTGTGCATCTGGCACATGCAGGTACATTATTTCCCTCCTCAGTTTAAGGAAGTTTGCTTTAAAATCTTGTGAGATTTGAATGAAATCCCACAAGATCCCCTAAAAACTCAGCACTGAAAAAGATAAGCCTTTTTTTTTCACCATGCAGAGAGTAGCCCTGTATCACACAGCACTTACTCTGGTGAACTAAAGAAAGTTTGAAGTCAAATATCTTCCTTTTTTATATAGATATGTTCATGTGATATTTTCTAGTCAGCTACAGTTATGCTGCTTAACTCTTAATTAATTTAGCATATGAGTAACATGTACTTTTAAAAAAAATTTCAGTATTGCATTATGAACTTATCTACTAACACAAGTTTTATTTTTAATACGACATTCTCTATTTTTTTCTGATATAGGGTAAAAACACTACTGCCAAAGAATTTACAGTATTCACTGGAAAAAAGCACTCAGGCTAATTTGAATAAAATGTGCAGTGCAGCGATCCTATCAAACACCTCCCATTGTTCGTTTTTATACAAATATTTATAAACAAAAGCAGTGTTACAATTTTTGTATTACAGTTAGATTCATGGGTGTATATAGTTAAATTATAATGGAAAAAAATGAGCCATTGTTACATTTTAACAATATATTTATGTGTTAAATGCATATGTCAGCATTATATTTATTTAAATATATTTTATTTCTCTGAATTAAACCGTTTCCTTTTCGTTTTAATATTGTACTTGTCAATAAAGTTTAAAATGTGGTATCTGTTTTACAAATCATGTATAGCAAAATTAACTTATATCCATTAACTCGCAGAAATCAGTCAATTTAGGTAACATTTATTTTGTGAATAATGATACAGGATGGAGAATCATAATTATTTTTAATTATTGCATAATAAATGTTCAACATATACAATTTTTTCTGTGAAAACTGAAATAGTCTTTACATAAATGTTTGTATTTCATTTATATTTTAATAAAAACATCAGTGGTACTTTTTAAGCTTTTAGAGCTATGTGTGGCAGTTGGTGAGCAATAGTCTTTCGATGCTTCTCATAACTGTTCCTATCTTGTTTACTGGGGAAACCCAATATGTCTCAATTTTATATGTTTACTCGACTTTCTCCTATTTTACCCCCTCAGACCTGACAACTTTGAAAAATATTTCATATTGTGCATTTATTTGCATAACTGATGTCACAGAAAGTGCCACCACATAATTTTATTTTGATAATATACACCTAGATTATGAGTTTTGCGCTAAACAGGGTTGCGAAAGCGCTGCCATTACGAGTTACTGAAAAGCCTCCTTGTGCGTGCGATATGGTGGCGTTAAATTTTCATGATTCAGATAGGGCATGTAATTTTAAACAACTTTCCAATTTACTTTTATTACCAATTTTGCTTTGTTCTCTTGGTATTCTTAGTTGAAAGCTAAATCTAGGAGGTATATATGCTAATTTCTTGGACCTTGAAGGCCACCTCTAATCTGAATTAATTGTGACAGTTTTTCACCACTAGAGGGCGTTAGTTCATGTGTTTCATATAGATAACATTGAGCTCAGGCACGTGAAGCTCCTAAGAGCAAGCACTGATTGGTTAAACATGCAAGTATGTCAAAAGAACTGAAATAAGGGTGCACTTTGCAGAGCCATATATACAAGGTAATCACAGAGGTAAAAAGTATATTATTATAACTGTGTTGATTATGCAAAATTGGGTAATGAGTAATAAAGGGATTAACTACCTTTTTAAACAACAAAAATTCTGGTGTTTACTGTCCCTTTAAGCTCCATACTGCACAAAATCCAAGGGCTGCTTTGACGTGCTCGTGCACGCTTTCCCCCCCCATAAACATCAATGGGGAGAGAGTGTTAGAAAAAAAACACCTGTGATCGCGCAATGAAAAATTTCCGTAACGCAACCCTATTGATGTCTATGGGGAAAAAAGTTACATTTAAACCTAACACCTTAACATAAGCCCCAAATCTAAACACCCCTAATCCGCCGCCCTCAACATCGCTACCACCTAAATAAACTTATTAACCCCTAATCTGCCGCTCCCGACATCGCCACCACTAATAAAAGCTATTAACCCCTAATCCGCCGACCACTAAAATAAAGTTATTCACCCCTAAACCTCCGGCCTCCCACATCTCCGCCACTAAATAAACCTATTAACCCCTAAACCGCTGCCCCCACATCACAAAACACTAAATTAAACTATTAACCCCTAAACCTAACACCCCCCCTAACTTTAAATTAAAATTACAATATAACTTTTTTTAAATAAATAAAAAACTTACATGTGAAATAAATATAAACCTAGCATTAAACTATAAATTAACCAAATATAACTAATCTAATAAAATAAAAAATACTACCAATTAAAATATCTAAATTACAAATTTAAAAAACCTAACACCAAGAAAAAAGAAATCCTACGAAAAATTTAAAAATCTAAGTTTACCAAAAATAACACTAAAATCTCGAAAAATAAAAAACACTAAGATTACAAAAAAATAATTAAAATTTTCAAAAATAAAAACAATTACACCTAATCTAATAGCCTTATGAAAATAAAAAAGCCCCCCGAAATAAAAACATCCCCTAGGGCCTTTTACCTGTAAAAAAAATACAAAGTCCCCCCAACAGTAAAACCCACCACCCAACCAACCCCCCAAAATAAAAAACCTAACTCTAAAAAAAACACTAAACTACCCATTGCCCCTAAAGGGGCATTTGTATGGGCATTCAGCTCTTTTTCAAGCCCAAAGCCTAATCTAAAAAAAAAAATCGTGGAAGCCGAAGACATTCTGCGCGGAGTGTCCTCTTCATACGGTCGCCTCCGTACACTGAAGTTGAATGTAAGGTAGCTGTTTCAAATCAGCAAATAGGATTTCAGTAGCTCTCATCCTATTGACTAATTTGAATTTGAAGAATCAAATCCGCCAATAGGAATGCAAGGAACGCCATTTTGAAACGGCTACCTTGCATTTAACTTCAGTGTACAGCGACGACCGTATGAAGAGGACGCTCCGCGCAGAAAGTCTTCGGCTTCCAGGATGGCTCCGCTCTGTGCCGCCGGGATGAAAATAGAAGTCACCCCCTGGATGGATGAAGACCTCGCCACCTGGATGGAGATGGATGTCCGGACTTCAGAAAGTCTGGGGTTAGTGTTAGTTTTTTTGTGTGTTTTTCGGGTGTTTTTTTTTTTTAGATTAGGGCTTTGAAAAAGAGCTGAATGGCCTTTTAAGGGTAATGCCCATACAAATGCCCCTTTAGGGGCAATGGGTAGCTTAAGTTTTTTTTAGAGTTAGGTTTTTTATTTTGGGGGGTTGGTTGGGTGGTGGGTTTTACTGTTGGGGGGACTTTGTATTTTCTCTTGTTAAGTGTATTCAGTCCACGGGTCATCTATTACTTATGGGATATATTCCCTTCCCAACAGGAAGTTGCAAGAGGATCACCCAAGCAGAGCTGCTATATAGCTCCTCCCCTCACATGTCATATCCAGTCATTCTCTTGCAACCCTCAACATAGGAAGGTCGTGAGAGGAGTGTGGAGTTTTTTATACTTAATTATTTCTTCAATCAAAAGTTTGTTATTTTTAAATGGCACTGGAGTGTGCTGTTTTTTTCTCTCAGGCAGTATTTAGAAAAAGAATCTGCCTGCGTTTTTCTATGATCTTAGCAGAAGTAACTAAGATCCACTGGCTGTTCTCGCACATTCTGAGGAGTGGGGTAACTTCAGAAAGGGAATAGCATGTGGGGTTTTCCTGCAAATAAGGTATGTGCAGTAAAATATTTTTCTAAGGAATGGAATTGACTAAGAAAATACTGCTGATACCGATGTAATGTAAGTACAGCCTTAAATGCAGCAGTAGCGACTGGTATCAGGCTGATGAATGTATGTGCAGTAAAGTAATTTTCTAAGGAATGGAATTTGACTAAGAAAATGCTGTTAATACTGAAGTAATGTATGAGCCTTAACTGCAGTAGAAGCGACTGGTAGCAGGCTTATCTATAACAATACATAACCTTTAGAATTGATGGTTTTAAAACGTTTACTGGCATGTTAATCATTTTTTGTGAGGTACATTGGTGATAAAACTTATTGGGGCATGATTTTTTCCACATGGCTGTCGTATATTTCTACATAGAAACAGTTAACTGAGGCTTTTCCACTGTTGTAATATGAGTGGGAGGGGCCTATTTTAGCGCTTTTTTGCGCAGTAAACATTCAGTCACAGTCTTCCTGCTTCTTCCTCCATGATCCAGGACGTCTCTAGAGAGCTCAGGGGATTTCAAAAATCATTTTGAGGGAGGTAATCAGTCACAGCAGACCTGTGACAGTGTGTTTGACTGTGTTAAAAACGTTAATTCTTATACTGATTATCCGTTTTGGGTATTAAGGGGTTAATCATCCATTTGCTAGTGGGTGCAATGCTCTGCTAACTTAATACATTTACTGTGAAAATTTGGTTGCTATAACTGATTTGGTTCATTGTTATTTCAACTGTGACAGTTTTTTTGTGCTTCTTAAAGGCGCAGTAGCGTTTTTTATATTGCTTGTAAATTTATTTGAAAGTATTTTCCAAGCTTGCTAGTCTCATTGCTAGTCTGTTTAAACATGTCTGACACAGATGAATCTGTTTGTTCACTATGTTTGAAGGCCAATGTGGAACCCCATAGAAAGATGTGTACTAAATGCATTGATTTCACTTTAAATAATAAAGGTCAGTCTTTATCTGTAAAGGAATTATCACCAGACAACGAGGGGGAAGTTATGCCGACTAACTCCCCTCACGTGTCAGTACCTTCGCCTCCCGCCTGGGAGGCGCGTGATATTGTGGCGCCAAATACATCAGAGAGGCCCATACAAATCACTTTACAAGACATGGCTAATGTTATGACAGAAGTATTATCTAAACTGCCAGAATTAAGAGGCAAGCGCAATAGCTCTGGGATAAGGACAGAGCGCGCTGTTGATGTGAGAGCCATGTCCGATACTGCGTCACAATTTGCAGAACATGAGGACGGAGAGCTTCATTCTGTGGGTGACGGATCTGATCCAGGGAGACCGGATTCAGAGATCTCTAATTTTAAATTTAAGCTTGAGAACCTCCGTGTATTGCTAGGGGAGGTTTTAGCGGCTCTGAATGACTGTTATACAGTTGCAATTCCAGAGAAATTATGTAGGCTGGATAGATACTATGCGGTGCCGTGTGTACTGACGTTTTTCCTATACCTAAAAGGCTTACAGAGATTATTGGCAAGGAGTGGGATAGACCCGGTGTGCCCTTTTCCCCTCCTCCTATATTTAGAAAAATGTTTCCAATAGACGCCACCACACGAGACTTATGGCAGACAGTCCCTAAGGTGGAGGGAGCAGTTTCTACTTTAGCTAAGCGTACCACTATCCCGGTGGAGGATAGTTGTGCTTTTTCGGATCCAATGGATAAAAAATTAGAAGGTTACCTTAAGAAAATGGTTGTTCAACAAGGCTTTATCTTACAGCCCCTTGCATGCATTGCGCCTGTCACGGCTGCTGCGGCATTCTGGTTTGAGTCTCTGGAAGAGGCCATTCGCACAGCTCCATTGGATGAGATTATGGACAAGCTTAAAGCACTTAAGCTAGCTAACGCATTTATTTCTGATGCTGTTGTACATTTAACCAAACTAACGGCTAAGAACTCCGGATTCGCCATCCAGGCGCGCAGAGCGCTATGGCTTAAATCTTGGTCAGCTGACGTGACTTCTAAATCCAAATTACTTAATATTCCTTTCAAAGGGCAGACCTTATTCGGGCCCGGATTGAAAGAAATTATTGCTGACATTACTGGAGGTAAGGGTCATACTCTTCCTCATGACAGGGCCAAATCAAAGGCCAAACAGTCTAATTTTCGTGCCTTTCGAAACTTCAAGGCAGGAGCAGCATTAACTTCCTCCGCCCCAAAACAGGAAGGAACTGTTGCTCGTTACAAGCAGGGCTGGAAAACTAACCAGTCCTGGAACAAGGGCAAGCAGGCCAGAAAGCCTACTACTGCCCCTAAGACAGCATGAAGAGAGGGCCCCCTATCCGGAAACGGATCTAGTGGGGGGCAGACTTTCTCTCTTCGCCCAGGCTTGGGCAAGAGATGTCCAGGATCCCTGGGCGTTGGAGATTATATCTCAGGGATACCTTCTGGACTTCAAAGCTTCGCCTCCACAAGGGAGATTTAATCTTTCAGGGTTATCAGCAAACCAAATAAAGAAAGAGGCTTTTCTTCACTGTGTACAAGACCTCCTAGTAATGGGGGTGATCCACCCAGTTCCGCGGACGGAACAAGGGCAAGGATTTTACTCAAATCTGTTTGTGGTTCCCAAGAAAGAGGGAACCTTCAGACCAATCTTGGACCTAAAAATTTTAAACAAATTCCTAAGAGTTCCATCATTCAAAATGGAAACTATTCGAACCATCCTACCCATGATCCAAGAGGGTCAGTATATGACCACAGTGGACTTAAAGGATGCCTACCTTCACATACCGATTCACAAAGATCATTATCGGTACCTAAGATTTGCCTTTCTAGACAGGCATTACCAGTTTGTAGCTCTTCCCTTCGGGTTAGCTACGGCCCAGAGAATCTTTACAAAGGTTCTGGGCTCACTTCTGGCGGTGCTAAGACCGCAAGGCATAGCGGTGGCTCTGTACCTAGACGACATTCTGATACAAGCGTCAAGTTTTCAAATTGCCAAGTCTCACACAGAGATAGTTCTGGCATTTCTGAGGTCGCATGGGTGGAAGGTGAACGTGGAAAAGAGTTCTCTATTACCACTCACAAGGGTTCCCTTCCTAGGGACTCTTATAGATTCTATAGAGATGAAAATTTACCTGACGGAGTCCAGGTTATCAAAACTGCTAGATGCTTGCCGTGTCCTTCATTCCATTCCACACCCGTCAGTAGCTCAGTGCATGGAAGTAATCGGCTTAATGGTAGCGGCAATGGACATAGTTCCATTTGCCGCCTACATCTCAGACCGCTGCAATTATGCATGCTAAGTCAGTGGAATGGGGATTACTCAGATTTGTCCCCTCGACTAAATCTGGATCAAGAGACCAGAGATTCTCTTCTATGGTGGCTTTCTCGGGTCCACTTGTCCAAAGGGATGACCTTTCGCAGGCCAGATTGGACGATTGTAACAACAGATGCCAGCCTTCTAGGTTGGGGCGCAGTCTGGAACTCTCTGAAGGCTCAGGGATCGTGGATTCAGGAGGAGAAACTCCTTCCAATAAATATTCTGGAGTTAACAGCAATATTCAATGCTCTTCTAGCTTGGCCTCAGTTAGCAACACTGAGATTCATCAGATTTCAGTCGGACAATATCACGACTGTGGCTTACATCAATCATCAAGGGGGAACCAGGAGTTCCCTAGCAATGTTAGAAGTCTCCAAGATAATTCGCTGGGCAGAGTCTCACTCTTGCCACCTGTCAGCGATTTACATCCCAGGCGTGGAGAACTGGGAGGCGGATTTTCTAAGTCGCCAGACTTTTCATCCGGGGGAGTGGGAACTTAATCCGGAGGTCTTTGCTCAACTGATTCATCGTTGGGGCAAACCAGAACTGGATCTCATGGCGTCTCGCCAGAACGCCAAGCTTCCTTGTTACGGATCCAGGTCCAGGGACCCGGGAGCAGTGCTGATAGATGCTCTAGCAGCTCCTTGGGTTTTCAACATGGCTTATGTGTTTCCACCATTTCCGCTACTTCCTCGACTGATTGCCAAGATCAAACAGGAGAGAGCATCGGTGATTCTGATAGCGCCTGCGTGGCCACGCAGGACCTGGTATGCAGACCTAGTGGACATGTCGTCCTGTCCACCATGGTCTCTGCCTCTGAGGCAGGACCTTCTAATACAGGGTCCTTTCAACCATCCAAATCTAATTTCTCTGAGGCTGACTGCATGGAGATTGAACGCTTGATCCTATCTAAGCGTGGCTTCTCGGAGTCGGTTATTGATACCTTAATACAGGCTCGGAAACCTGTTACCAGAAAGATTTACCATAAGATATGGCGTAAATATTTATATTGGTGCGAATCCAAGAGTTACTCATGGAGTAAAGTTAGGATTCCTAGGATATTGTCTTTTCTACAAGAGGGTTTAGAAAAGGGCTTATCTGCTAGTTCGTTAAAGGGACAGATTTCTGCTCTATCTATCCTTTTACACAAACGTCTGGCAGAAGTTCCAGACGTTCAGGCTTTTTGTCAGGCTTTGGCTAGGATTAAGCCTGTGTTTAGGATTGTTGCTCCGCCGTGGAGCTTAAACTTAGTTCTTAACGTTCTTCAAGGTGTTCCATTTGAACCCCTTCATTCCATTGATATCAAGCTGTTATCTTGGAAAGTTCTGTATTTGATGGCTATTTCCTCGGCTTGAAGAGTCTCTGAGTTATCTGCCTTACATTGTGATTCTCCTTATCTGATTTTTCATTCAGACAAGGTAGTTCTGCGTACTAAACCTGGGTTCTTACCTAAGGTAGTTTCTAACAGGAATATCAATCAAGAGATTGTTGTTCCATCATTATGTCCTAACCCTTCTTCAAAGAAGGAACGACTTTTGCATAATCTGGACGTAGTCCGTGCCCTGAAGTTCTATTTACAGGCAACTAAAGATTTTCGTCAAACGTCTTCCCTGTTTGTCGTTTATTCTGGTCAGAGGAGAGGTCAAAATGCTTCGGCTACCTCTCTCTCCTTTTGGCTTCGTAGCATAATACGTTTAGCCTATGAGACTGCTGGACAGCAGCCTCCTGAAAGAATTACAGCTCATTCCACTAGAGCTGTGGCTTCCACCTGGGCCTTTAAGAATGAGGCCTCTGTTGAACAGATTTGCAAGGCTGCGACTTGGTCTTCGCTTCATACCTTTTCAAAATTTTACAAATTTGACACTTTTGCTTCTTCGGAGGCTGTTTTTGGAAGAAAGGTTCTACAGGCAGTGGTTCCTTCCGTTTAAAGTTCCTGCCTTGTCCCTCCCATCATCCGTGTACTTTAGCTTTGGTATTGGTATCCCATAAGTAATGGATGACCCGTGGACTGAATACACTTAACAAGAGAAAACATAAGTTATGCTTACCTGATAAATTTATTTCTCTTGTAGTGTATTCAGTCCACGGCCCGTCCTGTCTTCTTTGAGGCAGATCTAAATTTTAATTAAAACTCCAGTCACCACTGCACCCTATGGTTTCTCCTTTCTTGTCTTGTTTCAGTCGAATGACTGGATATGACATGTGAGGGGAGGAGCTATATAGCAGCTCTGCTTGGGTGATACTCTTGCAACTTCCTGTTGGGAAGGGAATATATCCCATAAGTAATGGATGACCCGTGGACTGAATACACTACAAGAGAAATAAATTTATCAGGTAAGCATAAATTATGTTTTTTTACAGGTAAAAGAGCTGTATTCTTTAGGGCAATGCCCTACAAAAGGCCCTTTTAAGGGCTATTGGTAGTTTATTGTAGGCTAGGGGGTGTTTTTATTTTTGGGGGGCTTTTTTATCTTTTAGGGCTATTAGATTAGGTATAATTGTTTTTATTTTTGATAATTTCGTTTATTTTTTGTAATCTTAGTTTTTTTTATTTTTCGTGATTTTAGTGTTAATTATTTTTGGTAAACTTAGAATTTTTTTTCAGAGAATTTGTTTTTTTTAGTTGTAATTTAGATTTTTAATTTTTTTTCTTAGTGTTCGTTTTTTTAAAATTTGTAATTTAGATATTTTAATTGGTAGTATTTTTTATTAGATAAGTTAGGTTAATTTATAGTTTAATGTTAGGTTTATATTTATTTCACAGGTAAGTTTTTATTTATTTAAATATAGTTATATTGTAATTTACATTTAAAGTTAGGGGGTGTTAGGTTTAGGGGTTAATAGTTTAATTTAGTGTTTTGTGATGTGGGCAGCCGACGTTTAATGGGTTAATAGGTTTATTTAGTGGTGGAGATGTGGGAGGCCGGAGGTTTAGGGGTTAATAACTTTAGTGGCGGCGATGTCGGGGAGCGGCGGAATAGGGGTTAATACGTTTTTATTATAGAATTTGCAATGCTGGAGGGCGGCGGTTTAGGGGTAATAGGTAGTTTATGGGTGTTGGTGTACTTTGTAACACTTTAGTTATGAGTTTTCTGAAACATTTTTGTTGCACAAAATCCATAACTATTGCTCTCAGATGGCGGTAGGGATCGTGTCAGTATAGGCTGTAACGCAAGCATTTTAGCCTCACCGCACAACCTGTAATACCGGCGCTATGGAAATCCCACGCAAAAACATAATTTTTTTGGGTGCGGGATTGACGTTGCGTTACAAGCTAAAATGCTAGCGGTATAGCTATACCGACACAACTCGCAATAGCTGCGTTACTGCTTTTACGCTGAAATTACCATTTTTTAAGCGTTAAAAGCCGCAACACAAAACTCGTAATCTAGGTGATAGTCATTGGCTACTCCCTCCTTTTTTTTCTTTTTTTTTAAATTAAAGGGACAGTCTACACCAGAATTGCTATTGTTTAAAAAGATAGATAATCCCTATATTACCCATTCCCTAGTTTTGGATAACCAACATGGTTATATTAATATACTTTTTACCTCTGTGATTACCATGTATCTAAGCCTCTGCAGACTGCCCCATTAGTTCAGTTCTTTTGACAGACTTGCATTTTAGCCTATCAGTGCTGACTCCTAGGCAACTCCAAAGGCGTGAGCACAATGTTATCTATATGGCACACGTGAACTCACGCCCTCTAGCTGTGAAAACCCGTTAAATCCATTCAGATAAGAGGCAGCCTTCTAGGGCTTAGAAATTAGCACATGAGCCTACTTAGGTTTAGGTTTGAACTAAGAATACCAAGAGAACAAAGCAAATTTGATGATAAAAGTAAATAAGAAAGCTGTTTAAAATTACATGCCCTATCTTAATCATGAAAGTTTAATTTGGACTAGATTGTCCCTTTAAGCTTTAGTAAAAGTTTTTTTTTTTTTTTTTTTAATCCAAAATTTTTTTTAATAAAAGACAAAACAAAGCTGACTTTTATATGTCAGTATAGCAGTTAACAAAATAGTTGATGTGTGTATCCTCCCGGAGGCTATGCTTCAAGGAAATCCTACCTACTAGAGTAGGTGGACATAGAATCTATAAAACAAAGAAATAGGGAAAAGCGCCGCACCAGAAGGCATCTAAATGCAGATCAATAAAGTTCATAAAACATATATTAACTAACACCCGCCAAATGCACACTCACAATGAAAGCCTCGTTCAGAGCTAAGGTACACTACACTTGTTCATAAAAAACATGCATAACATAACATTTTTTTTGAGACTGGGACAATCCAAGAACATTTGAAACAAAAATTAGTTTTACTAATAATGTTTTAACAATATTTTTTGAATACTGTATTTATTTTATTATCTACACATTGACCGAAGCCGTTTAACTATTACATTTGTGCATTTAGAAGATAATTAAAACAGTTCATATTATATTCAAATCTTTTTGTTGACTATCTGGGTCAAACTAAAATTCTTTCAGTATATTTAAAATAGTTCCAGTTGCACAATTTTAACAATAGTCTGATTGTTTCATCTCAAAAATTGTTTTAATGGAATTTAGTATATTTATTTCTACAAGTCTTGTTTTTTTTAAGATAGATGAAGCACACTACTTTAAAACATATGTATATAAGTCCCACAATAATTATATTTTGATATTAACTGTACCAGATGGATTCTCCTTCTTTCTCATATCACATAAGTATACATAAAATAAAAACAGAAACATGTAAGTAAATGATGCATTAAATGATAACAGAGAAACACTTTGGGGGCTTTTTTGAGCATTATATTGTAATATATGCATCTGTCCTTCACATCCAGAGTCCTGTATAGATAGATAAACTGCTTTCCAGCTAAAATGTGCCGTTCTAAAATTCTTTGAGGTACCACATATTACTGATGATGAGCATTAGATCTTTGAGCTCTAAGCGGCTTGATAAACTAAAGCTCTCCTCTCTGGTGAGATTATCTAAGATGTTCTGTCAGTATTATAACGCCCTTTAAAGAATTCCAGGACACATTTTATTTTATTTTTTATTTTATTTTTTAAATATTTTTATTTATATAGACGTAACACAGAATAGCATCCATAAATCTTAGCAAAAGTAAATATATGAAGTTTGAGTCCTCGATTTTCTTCCCCCAATTTGATATAATAGGTCACTTTTGGACCTCTCCAAGTGATATTGATAAAGTCCAGGGGATGTTATAATACCAGGACAGAAAATAAAAAGAACAAAAGAAAAAATCAGCATCCTGCTAAAATGGGAACATTACCAATGTGTTATAAACAGATTATAATCCAGATGCTGAGGCCGGAGCTAAACACAGTACATTCACAGGACGTATCGACACAAACCATTAACCATAGAACAATTACAATGTGCAGTAATACAACTCTCTATTGTAAAAAAAAAAATTACATTAAGTAAACAGCTAAGCGTGTAGTTTTTTCATCTTTTCTAGATAGGTAATACATGTTCACATTCATGCTAGATGATCTACAGACTCAGACCGAGGGCATAGGTTGAGTTTCCATATATACAAGAGAAGCTGAAAGGGCGATAACCCTAGGTGAATAGCTATGTTACTAATTCATGTATATGACTAAGAATGACAGAGATGATCTAGGTGCGGTATACTGTAAATGTTATGTCTGTCCTTTGGTCCCGGCCGCAGACCATTAGACAAGACTACCTTATTGTATTTTCACCGCCATCTTATTTGACATATCCTAAGTTCTGGTGGCCCGCCTTCTGTATAGAGAATGTAATGTTTTGCCCGGGGGACCCCTCCAACCCTCAGAGCACACATCTGTCAAATGTAAAGAAGAACAAGGGCATATTGCTATACTGCTTTATAGACATGCGAGGTTATCACTTCAGCCAAAGTTATCGCCTAAATGGTAAGCTTTTCTCCACCCTTCTATTATGTATTAAAAACTATAGTGGGATTGTGTACCGAAGATTATATATAGTAAAAACATTGCCCTCCAAACAACCCAAATTCCCATGTGTATATATAATAACATTCTAAAAAACAGAAAAAAACTTTTATGCTTGAACTCTATCAGATCTGAAATACTTAGCTAAAGTCCCAAATATCTCCATTTTATGAACATTGTGCAACATCTGCTAGTCCACCGCAGACACCCGTGTTGGAAGCCCCTTCTTGATTTTGGTCTCGGCGCAGTCAAAAATAAGCTGAATCTTCTTCTGCGCCGTATTTTGAGATCTATATCGGCCTAAGTGGCTTTCCGGAGGATCGCTGGAGCTCAGGAAGTTTGCTGCCTCAGGAATCGCGGACCCCCCAGAGCTCCCCCCAGGACTCCAGGGCAGTTCCACCAACTCCGGCTCGAATCCGCTCAGGCAAAGCAGGCTTGATATCTCTGGGCTATGGCTAAAATGTTTCATTGTGTCTCCTTTGAGGCCTTTGCTGCTGCAATTTATTGCTTCCATTTTTCCGGGCGCCATCTTTGCATAATAGTTGCGCTGTTGTATCTCATCTCTCTGTACTGGGTGTATATAAGCTGCACTTGAGCTGTTCCGAGAGACTCCTTCTGCTATTCCAATCCGAGTCGCTGGAATGGGCAGGAATAGTGGGATGTTGTCCCGTTGCAGGGGCACTCCATTTCTCTGTGTGTTGGGGGCAATAACCCTCGTGGGGTCCGTATATAGTTTGGGTCTCTGGTCCGTGATTTGCTGTGTTGATTGCGCTGAGTCTGTAGCATTAGGTAGCCTTGCTATAAGGAGTTGTAGTTCGCTCTCAGACAGCGCCTTCTCTATCAGGGGTTGAAAGAGATCTTCCATCTTGGTAAGGATCGTGTCCCATCTATCAAGAAGAGGTTTGCCTTGCATTATAGCTGTAGGGTTTGGTATCAAGGTTGTATCGTGCTGCTTAGAAGTCCACTGTCAGCATCAGCATTGTAAGAAATTGCAGACAGTCTAATGTGTCAACACTAATTAAAAGCACAAACAGCTCCGGCCATACACCCCAGGAGAATCCGGGGGGGAGGCGCTGCCTGCAGATTCGCCGTCACTACAGGCCTCAAGAGTCCTTTTCCAGCCCTGGGTTCATTAATACAGCAAACTGGAAGTTTTTAGTATGTCTATTCTTGTATGTTCACGAGACCAGTCGTGTGAGCCCTCGTTGCTGTGAATATCAAGCTATAACCGGCAAATTATTAGCTTGTCACCCGGAGCTCTAGAAATGTGCGACCATTCAGGATCGCTACTTGGACACGCCCCTCCCTTCAGGGCACATTTTAGCATGTGAACTGTTTATCTAGATGTGACCGATTCTGGATGTGAAGGATAGAGACATACATTACAATATAATGCTCAAAAAAGTTTTTGATCATCAGGCCTGATGAAGAGAATGAAGAGAATTCATGCAAAATGTTGAGTCTTTTTTGAGCATTATATTGTAATTTTTGTGTTGCTCCTTCACATCCAGAACACAAAGCTACATAAACAGCTCTCAAGCTAGAATTTGCTGTTATAAAATTATTTGAAGGACTTCTTACATAATCTCACCAAAGTGGAGAACTTTGGATTATAGGGCCCACGGAGTGAACATAATAGTAGTGGGACTGTTCTGTGTTAATCCAAGGTACACACATTCTATAAAGACAGAAACACCACGAAGCACAAAATAATCAATATGAGTATTTTTAGTGTAGGCATATTTTATCTAATTACAATAATAGTTTCCAAAAGCATTAACCCTAGTAAAATGAAACCTAACTCATCCCACTTGCATGAATGTAGGTGGAAATAAATGATTAAATAAAGACACCAAACTAAAATAAAAAGGTGTGCATAAAAAATCGGCAATTAAGATGTTAAATATTTTGTTGCATGATAAAGACATGGTAAAGCTGTTTATATAGAAGCCAGAATGAAAATAATAATTATGATACTCAAGTAGCATTTGCTGATTGGCTGGTAAGGACCACATTTACATGGGGAATGGGGGACACCTCCACACACAAATCAACACAAAATGTTTTTTAAGCATAAACATTTTTTTAAACTGTTGGATTTAAAATTATACTCTTAGATAAAATAATGAAAATACTCTGTGTCCCTTATATATAGGCTGACCATATTGCCGCTTTAAAAAGGGACACATATGAAAAATACATATGTTAGGGCTGTTTTCAGGGCTGTTTAAAGAAATGGTTTTGTATAAGAACCCTCACATATGTATTTTTCATATGTGTTCCTTCTTAAAGCGGCAATATGGTCAGCCTACTTATATAATTCATATAACCTTAAAGGGACATGAAACCCAAAAATGTTCTTTCATGATTTAGACAGAACATACAATTTTAAACAACTTTCCAATTTACTTCTATTATTTAATTGCTTCCTTCTTTTGTTATCCTTTACTAAAAGGTTTATCTAGGAAAGCTCAGGAGCAGCAAATAACCTAAATTCTAGCTGCTGATTGGTGGCTGCATAAATATACTAATTGTCATTGGCTCACCCATGTGTTCAGTCAGCAACCAGTAGTGCATTGTTGCTCCTTCAGCTAAGCATACCAACAGAATGAAGCAAATGTTGTTAATAGAAGTAAATTGGAAAGTTGTTTAATATTGTATGTTCTACCTACAGTAAATCATGAAAGCAAAAATTTTGGGTTTCATGTCCCTTTAACAAAGCTGTATAAAATAATAGTGGCAGTGTGCCTTTTCTTTCATGTAATTGGCAAGAGTCCATGAGCTAGTGACGTATGGGATATACATTCCTACCAGGAGGGGCAAAGTTTCCCAAACCTCAAAATGCCTATAAATACACCCCTCACCACACCCACAATTTCTCCAGGGGTTTTTCCTATTCCTGAGGCTATTTCTGATATGATTTCTAAGGAATGGAATAAGCCAGGTACTTCTTTTATTCCTTCTTCAAGGTTTAAAAAATTGTATCCTTTACCAGCAAATTCTATAGAGTTTTGGGAAAAAATCCCCAAAGTTGATGGGGCTATTTCTACTCTTGCTAAACGTACCACTATTCCTATGGAAGATAGTACTTCCTTTAAGGATCCTTTAGATAGGAAGCTTGAATCTTATCTAAGGAAGGCCTATTTATAGTCAGGTCATCTTCTCAGACCTCTTGCCAATATGAAAGAAATGAATTTATCAGGTAAGTTCTTACATAAATTATGTTTTTATGCAAGTTCACTTTAATAATAAATATAGAGCCAGATTACGAGTGGACCGCTAACAATTATGCACAAGCAATAAGTAGTTTATAGCGGGTGTTTGCGCTTATTGGGTTTACCTCTCATATTACAAGTTGAAAGTAAACGCGATTGCTTGAGCTAGAATGATTACCGCTTCCTCAGAGCTCTGGTTAACTGTTTCGCTAAACAAAAAAGTGTCATGAAACACATCAAAAATACATTATAAAGTACAGTTACACTTATCATAACACCATCTTATAAAAAGTATTTAAAAATATATTGCACACAAAAGTTATAATGGCTCAAAGACGTTAAGTCTCAGGTGTTAGAAGAAAAAAAAGGCAGGCAAAGGGCTTTAACATAGAGATACAAACATATACATGTCTAAACATGTATATGTATATATGTATGTACATATGTATTTATATCTGTTTACAATCGGCTAGATTACGAGTTGTGCGTTAGGGTAAAAAAGCATTGTTAAGAGGTCCTAACGCTGTTTTTTTACGCCCGCTGGTATTACGAGTCTTGAAGGTTTAGGGTCACCGCACACTTCTTTGGCCTTACCGCGTAACGACTTACGTAAACTTCGTAAAGTCTTTTTTCTATGGGACTTCCATAGCGCTGATATTACGAGTCTGTCCTGGGAGGCCAAAAAGTGAGCGGTACACCCTCTCCTGTCAAGAGTCCTAACGCATTTAAAAGTCAGTAGTTATGAGTTTTACACTACAACGCCGTTGCATAAAACTCATAACTAAAGTGCTAAAAAGTACACTAACACCCATAAACTACCTATTAACCCCTAAACAGAGGCCCTCTCGCATCGCAAATACTATAATAAAATGATTAACCCCTAATCTGCCGCTCTGGACACTGCCGCCACCTACATTATATTTATGAACCCCTAATCTGCTGCCCCCAACATCGCCGACACCTACATTATATTTATTAACCCCTAATCTGCCACCCCCAATGTCGCCGCAACCAACCTACATTTATGAACCCCTAATCTGCCGCCCCCAACGTCGCCGCCACTATATTAAAGTTAACACCCACTAACATAAATATAATTTAAATAAATCTAAATAAATATTCCTATCATTAACTAAATTATTCCTATTTAAAACTAAATACTTACCTATAAAATAAATCCTAAGATAGCTACAATATAACTAATAATTACATTGTATCTATCTTAGGGTTTATTTTTATTTTACAGGCAAGTTTGTATTTATTTTAACTAGGTAGAATAGTTCTTAAATAGTTATTAACTATTTAATAACTACCTAGCTAAAATAAATACAAATGTACATGTAAAATAAAACCTAGCCTAAGTTACACTAACACCTAACACTACACTATAATTAAATAAATTAACTAAATTAAATACAATTACCTAAATTAAATTAGCTAAAGTACAAAAAAACAACAACACTAAATTACAGAAAATAATAAACAAATTACAGATATTTAAACTAATTACACCTAATCTAATAGCCCTATTAAAATAGCCTAAACTAAACTACCAGTAGCCCTTAAAAGGGCCTTTTGTGGGGCATTGCCCCAAAGTAATCAACTCTTTTACCTGTAAAAAAAAAATGCAAACAACCCCCCCAACAGTAAAACCCACCACCCACACAAACAACCCCCCAAATAAAATACTATCTAAAAAAACCTAAGCTCCCCATTGCCCTGAAAAGGGCATTTGGATGGGCATTGCCCTTAAAAGGGCAGTTAGCTCTATTGCAGCCCAAAGTCCCTAACCTAAAAAAACCTAACACTAACCCCCTAAAGATCGACTTACCGGGAGAAGTCTTCATCCAAGCCGGGCCGAAGTCCTCAACGAAGCCGGAAGAAGTCTTCATCCAAGCCGGGCAAAGTGGTCCTCCAGACGGGCAGAAGTCTTCATTCAGACGGCATCTTCTATCTTCATCCATACGGCGCGGAGCAGGTCCATCTTCAAGACATCCGACGTGGAGCATCCTCTTCATCCGACGACTAAAGCTGAATGAAGATACCTTTAAGTGACGTCATCCATGATGGCGTCCCTTAGATTCCGATTGGCTGATAGAATTCTATCAGCCAATCGGAATTAAGGTAGAAAAAATCCTATTGGCTGATGCAATCAGCCATTAGGATTGAGCTTGCTTTCTATTGGCTGATCCAATCAGCCAATAGGATTTTTTCTACCTTAATTCCGATTGGCTGATAGAATTCTATCAGCCAATCAGAATCTAAGGGACGCCATCTTGGATGATGTCACTTAAAGGTACCTTCATTCAGCTTTAGTCGTCGGATGAAGAGGATGTCTTAAAGATGGACCCGCTCCGCGCCGTATGGATGAAGATAGAAGATGCCGTCTGGATGAAGACTTCTGCCCGTCTGGAGGACCACTTCGCCCGGCTTGGATGAAGACTTCTCCCGGCTTCGTTGAGAACTTCGGCCCAGCTTGGATGAAGATTTCTCCCGGTAAGTCGATCTTCAGGTTTTTTTTAAGGGTGTATTGGGTGGGTTTTATTTTTAGGTTAGGGACTTTGGGCTGCAATAGAGCTAACTGCCCTTTTAAGGGCAATGCCCATACAAATGCCCTTTTCAGGGCAATGGAGAGCTTAGGTTTTTTTAGATAGTATTTTATTTGGGGGGTTGTTTGTGTGGGTGGTAGGTTTTACTGTTGGGGGGGTTGTTTGTATTTTTTTTTTACAGGTAAAAGAGCTGATTACTTTGGGTCAATGCCCCACAAAAGGTCCTTTTAAGGGCTATTGGTAGTTTAGTTTAGGCTAGGGTTTTTTTTATTTTGGGGGGGCTTTTTTATTTTAATAGGGCTATTAGATTAGGTGTAATTAGTTTAAATATCTGTAATTTGTTTATTATTTTCTGTAATTTAGTGTTTTGTTTTTTTTGTACTTTAGCTAATTTAATTTAGGTAATTGTATTTAATTTAGTTAATTTATTTAATTATAGTGTAGTGTTAGGTGTTAGTGTAACTTAGGCTAGGTTTTATTTTACAGGTACTTTTGTATTTATTTTAGCTTGGTAGTTATTAAATAGTTAATAACTATTTACTAACTATTCTACCTAGTTAAAATAAATACAAACTTGCCTGTAAAATAAAAATAAACCCTAAGATAGCTACAATGTAACTATTAGTTATATTGTAGCTAGCTTAGGGTTTATTTTACAGGTAAATATTTAGTTTTAAATAGGAATAATTTATTTAATGATAGGAATATTTATTTTGATTTATTGTAATTATATTTAAGTTAGGGGGTGTTAGGGTTAGACTTAGGTTAGGGATTAATAACTTTAATATAGTAGCGGCGACGTTAGGGGCGGCAGATTAGGGGTTAATAAATGTAGGTAGGTTGTGGCGACATTGGGGGCAGCAGATTAGGGGTTAATAAATATAATGTAGGTGTCGGCGATGTTGGGGGCAGCAGATTAAGGGTTCATAAGTATAATGTAGGTGGCGGCGATGTCCGGAGCGGCAGATTAGGGGTTAATAATATAATGTAGGTGTCAGCGATTTCGGGGGTGGCAGATTAGGGGTTAATAAGTGTAAGATTAGGGGTGTTTAGACTCGGGGTTCATGTTAGGGTGTTAGGGATAGACATAAATTTTATTTCCCCATAGGAATCAATGGGGCTGCGTTAAGGAGTTTTACGCTGCTTTTTTGCAGGTGTTAGACTTTTTTTCAGGCGGCTCTCCCCGTTGATTCCTATGGGGAAATCGTGCACAAGCACGTACGACCAGCTCACCGCTGACTTAAGCAGCGCTGGTATTGGAGTGCGGTAATGAGCAAAATTATGCTCAACGCTCACTTCTTGTCTTTTAACAACGGGGTTTCTGAAAACTCGTAATACCAGCGCTGCATGTAAGTGAGCGGTGAGACAAAACTGCTCGTTAGCACCGCACAGCCTCTAACGCAAAACTCGTAATCTGGGCCAATGTATTTACAGACATATAAACATATACATGTCTAAACATCTATATGTATATATCTGTGTACATATGTATTTACTAGTCAATAAGCCTTTCCAGAGGGCAGTCTATGTGTTGAAAATACAACCCCCCAAGCTACAAAAAAATTAATTTAAAAACATACAGAAAAATTAAACAGCTATCAAAAATAATAACATTAAACCTAAACTAATACCCCTATAAAAATAAAAAATCCCCTCCAAAATAAAAGCACCCCCTAATCTAATACTAAACTACCAATAGCCCTTAAAAGGGCTTTTTGTAGGGCATTGCCCTAAGTTTAACAGCTCTTTTACATTAAAAATAAACAAATTCCCCCCTAACAGTAAAACCCCCCACCCATCAAACCCCCCAAAATAAAAAAAAACAGAATTTATATTTACCTGATAAATTCCTTTCTCCTACAGTGTGTCCGGTCCACGGCTTCATCCTTACTTGTGGGATATTCTCTTCCCCTACAGGAAGTGACAAAGAGAACACACAGCAGAGCTGTCCATATAGCTCCCCTCAGGCTCCGCCCCCCCAGTCATTCAACCGACGGTTAGGAGAAAAAGGAGAACCATAGGGTGCAGTGGTGACTGTAGTTTGGAAAATTAAATTTAAACCTGACTAAATGCCAGGGTGGGCCGTGGACCGGACAAACCGTAGGAGAAAGGAATTTATCAGGTAAATATAAATTCTGTTTTCTCCTACATTGGTGTGTCCGGTCCACGGCTTCATCCTTACTTGTGGGAACCAATACCAAAGCTTTAGGACACGGATGAAGGGAGGGAACAATTCAGGTAACCTAAATGGAAGGCACCACTGCTTGTAAAACCTTTCTCCCAAAAATAGCCTCCAAAGAAGCAAAAGTATCGAATTTGTAAAATTTGGTGAATGTATGCAGTGAAGACCAAGTCTCTGCCTTACAAATCTGTTCAACAGAAGCCTCATTCTTGAAAGCCCATGTGGAAGCCACAGCTCTGGTGGAATGAGCTGTAATCCGTTCAGGAGGCTGCTGTCCAGCAGTCTCATAAGCCAATCTGATGATGCTCTTTAGCCAGAAGGAAAGAGAGGTAGCAGTCGCTTTTTGACCTCTCCTCTTACCAGAATAGACAACAAACAAGGATGATGTTTGTCTGAAATCTTTAGTTGCTTGTAAATAGAACTTTAAAGCACGAACCACATCCAGATTGTGTAACAGTTGTTCCTTCTTAGAAACTGGATTAGGACACAGAGAAGGAACAATAATTTCCTGGTTAATATTCTTATTAGAAACAACTTTTGGAAGGAAACCAGGTTTAGTACGCAAAACAACCTTATCTGCATGGAACACCAGATAGGGTGAATTACACTGCAAAGCAGACAATTCAGACACTCTTCTAGCAGAAGAAATAGCAACCAAAAACAAAACTTTCCAAGATAGTAACTTAATATCTATGGAATGTAAAGGTTCAAACGGAACCCCCTGAAGAGCTGAAAGAACTAAATTTAGGCTCCATGGAGGAGCCACAGGTCTGTAGACAGGCTTGATTCTGACTAAAGCCTGTACAAACGCCTGAACATCTGGCACGGCTGCCAAACGTTTGTGTAACAAAACGGACAGGGCAGATATCTGTCCTTTTAAAGAACTAGCTGATAGACCTTTATCCAATCCTTCTTGGAGAAAGGATAGTATCCTTGGAATCTTAATCTTACTCCATGAGTAATCCTTGGATTCACACCAGCAAAGATATTTTCGCCATATCTTATGGTAAATCTTCCTGGTGACAGGCTTTCTAGCCTGGATCAGAGTATCTATGACTGATTCCGAAAATCCACGCTTCGCTAGAATCAAGCGTTCAATCTCCAAGCAGTTAGTTGCAGAGAAACTAGGTTTGGATGTTCGAATGGACCTTGAGTTAGAAGGTCCTGCCTCAAAGGTAGCTTCCATGGTGGAACCGATGACATATTCACCAGGTCTGCATACCAAGTCCTGCGTGGCCATGCAGGAGCTATCAGAATTACCGAAGCCTTCTCCTGTTTGATCCTGGCTACTAGCCGGGGGAGAAGAGGAAACGGTGGAAAGACATAAGCTAGATTGAACGACCAAGGCGCCACTAAGGCATCTACTAATGTCGCTTTGGGATCCCTGGACCCGTAACGTGGAACTTTGGAGTTCTGACGTGACGCCATCAGATCCAAATCTGGAATGCCCCATAGTTGAGTTAACTGGGCAAAAACCTCCGGGTGAAGTTCCCACTCCCCCGGATTTAAAGTCTGACAACTCAGATAATCCGCTTCCCAGTTGTCCACACCTGGGATGTGAATTGCTGATAGATGGCAGGAGTGATCCTCCGCCCATTTTATGATCTTGGATACCTCCCTCATCACCAGGGAACTCCTTGTTCCCCCTTGATGATTGATGTACGCTACAGTCGTCATGTTGTCCGACTGAAATTTGATGAATTTGGCCTCCGCTAGTTGAGGCCACGCCTGGAGCGCATTGAATATCGCTCTCAATTCCAAAATGTTTATCGGGAGAAGAGATTCTTCCCGAGACCAAAGACCCTGAGCTTTCAGGGACTCCCAGACCGCACCCCAGCCTAAGAGGCTGGCGTCGGTCGTGACAATGATCCACTTCGGTCTGCGGAAACTCGTTCCCTGAGACAGGTGATCCTGAGCCAACCACCAGAGGAGCGAGTCTGGTTTTCTGGTTCATTTGTATTTGGGGAGACAAATCTGCACAATCCCTATTCCATTGTTTGAGCATGCACAGTTGCAAAGGTCTTAAATGAATTTGAGCAAAAGGAACCACGTCCATTGCCGCAACCATTAGTCCTATTACCTCCATGCACTGAGCTATGGAGGGTTCTGGAATGGAGTGAAGAACTTGGCAGGAGTTCCAAAGTTTTAACTTCCTGACCTCCGTCAGAAAAATTTTCATTTCTACCGAGTCTATTATTGTTCCCAGGAAGGGAACCCTTGTGAACAGGGACAGAGAACTCTTTTCTATGTTCACCTTCCACCCGTGAGACCTTAGAAAGGCTAGAACAATGTCCGTATGAGCCTTTGCCTTGTGAAAAGACAACCCTAGTATTAAAATGTCGTCTAGATAAGGTGCTACTGCAATGCCCCTTGGCCTTAGTACCGCTAGAAGGGACCCTAGCACCTTTCCTTTGTGAAAATTCTGGGAGCAGTGGCCAATCCGAAGGGAAGAGCCACAAACTGGTAATGCTTGTCCAGAAAGGCGAACCTTAGAAACTGATGGTGATCTTTGTGGATAGGAATATGCAGGTACGCATCCTTTAGGTCCACGGTAGTCATATATTGACCCTCCTGGATCATTGGCAAGATTGTCCGAATGGTTTCCATCTTGAATGATGGAACTCTGAGGAACTTGTTTAGGATTTTTAAATCCAGAATTGGCCTGAAAGTTCCTTCCTTTTTGGGAACTACAAAAAGGTTTGAGTAAAACCCCCTCCCTTGTTCTGGTATCGGAACTGCGTGTATCACTCCCATCTTTAAAAGGTCTTCTATGCAATGTAAGAATGCCTGTCTCTTTATCTGGTCTAAAGATAAGCGAGACATGTGGAACCTTCCCTTTGGGGGAGAGTCTTTGAATTCTAGAAGGTACCCCTGAGAGACAATTTCTAGTGCCCAGGGGTCCGGAACATCTCTTGCCCAAGCCTGAGCGAAGAGAGAAAGCCTACCCCGGATCGGGGGCTAATCTTTCATGCTGTCTTGGTAGCAGCAGCAGGCTTCTTGGCCTGTTTACCTTTGTTCCAGCCTTGCAATGGTTTCCATGCTGGTTTGGGCTAGGATGCGTTACCCTCCTGCTTAGTGGCTGAAGAGGTAGCAGCTGGTCCGTTCCTGAAATTGCGAAAGGAACGAAAATTAGACTTGTTTTTAGCCTTGAAAGGCCTATCTTGTGGGAGGGCATGGCCCTTTCCCCCAGTGATATCCAAAATAATTTCTTTCAACTCTGGCCTGAATAGGGTCTTACCCTTGAAAGGAATGTTAAGCAATTTTGTTTTGGACGACACATCCGCCGACCAAGATTTTAGCCAAAGCGCTCTGCGCGCCATGATTGCAAAACTTCAATTTTTTCCGCCAATTTAGCTAACTGAAAAGCGGCGTCTGTAATGAAGGCATTAGCCAACTTCAAAGCGTGAATTCTGTCCATGACTTCATCATAAGAAGTCTCCTTCTGGAGCGAGTTTTCTAATTCATCAAACCAAAAGGACGCTGCCGTAATTACAGGAATAATGCAAGAAATTGGTTGAAGAAGAAAACCTTGTTAAACAAAAATTTTCTTAAGCAAACCTTCTAATTTTTTATCCATAGGATCTTTGAAAGCGCAACTATCTTCTATTGGTATAGTCGTGCGTTTAGCTAGTGTTGAAACTGCTCCCTCTACCTTAGGGACCGTCTGCCAAGCGTCCTTTCTGGGGTCAACAATGGGGAACATTTTCTTAAATATAGGGGGGGGGAACAAAAGGTACACCTGGTCTCTCCCATTCCCTAGTCACTATATCCGCCACCCTCTTGGGTATCGGAAATGCATCAGTGTGTACTGGGACCTCTAAGAATTTGTCCATTTTACACAATTTTTCTGGAACCACCAAAGGTTCACAATCATCAAGTGTAGCTAGGACCTCCTTAAGTAGGGCGCGGAGGTGTTCTAGCTTAAATTTAAATGCTATGGTATCATGCTCTGCCTGCTGAGAAACTTTTCCTGTGTCAGAAATTTCTCCCTCAGACAGGCCCTCCCTCACCGCCAAATCAGATTGATGTGAGGGCACTACAGATAAATTTTCTTCTGCGTCTGCTTGCTCATTCTCTGTATTTAAAACTGAGCAATCACGCTTCCTAGTAAAGGCTGGCAGTTTAGATAAAAATGCTGAAAGAGAGTTATCTATTACTGTCGCTAACTGTTGCATGGTAATCATCATTGGTGCGCTAGATGTACTGGGCAACGCTGGCGCAGGCATAGCTGGTATTAACACAGAAGGAGAGGATAGCGAGCTATCTTCACTACCTTCAGCTAAATATTCATCTTGGGCTATATCTTTAAGTTTGATTGAATGGTCCTTAAGCTGCTTGGACGCTATGGCACACTTCACACATAAATTTAATGGGGGAACCACCTTGGACTTTGAACATACAGAACATAGGCTATCTGAAGGGTCAGACATGTTTGACAAACCTTAACAGAACTTCAATGCAATAAAAATTATTTTTTACAAAAACGTTACTGTCTCTTTAAATAATAAAAGTGCACACTTTATTACTGAAACATCAAAAAACCATTAAATACACATCCGATTTTAATGAAATTTTCACCACAGTGTCTTAATGCTTTGAAAAGATTGCACACAAATTTTCAGACCAATTAACCCCTCAGTGCCCAAACCGGAGCTAATAACAGTTATTAACCGGTTAACACAGTACAGTCCCCTGCCACAGCTTCCACTGTAGCCTTTACCTTCCTTAGGGATAAATTTGGTAGCAAATAAACCTGTCTGGAGTCCTTTTCTGAGCCTCTGGACTCCCCACGTGAAGCTGCATGAACTGCCTAGTCAAAAAATGCTGCGCAATTGAGGCGCGAAAATGAGGCTTCCATCCTCTTCATTCTAGAGTGGAGGGGCCTTTCTGACTAGAATAGGTGTCTAACCAAGTGCCAGGCGCAAATTAAACCCCAAAAGTGTTTTAAGTTTGAAAAAAAACACCTTATTTATAGCCAAAAATGTGCTAAAAAGCAATCGATTAAGCCCACAATTAGTGTCAACCAGCATAGAACCCTTAATATAAGCCATCTATTTATACTGAGTGAAAGAAAAATGGCTTACCTATCCCAGAGGGATTTTTTGACAGTCTTCTAGCATTACATGGTCTTGTTAGAAAAATGACTGATCATACCTGAAGCAGATAAGCCTGCAAACTGTTCCCCCCAACTGATGTTCTCTGGTTTCAACAGTCCTGCGTGGGAACAGCAATGGATTTTAGTTACTGGTGCTAAAATCATATTCCTCTTAGCAGAAATCTTCATCACTTTCTGCTGCAGAGTAAATAGTACAAGCCAGCACTATTTTAAAACAACAAACTCTTGATAGAAGAAATAAAAACTACAACTAAACACCACATACTCTTCACCACCTCCGTGGAGGTGCTACTAGTTAGAGCGGCAAAGAGAATGACTGGGGGGGCAGAGCCTGAGGGGAGCTATATGGACAACTCTGCTGTGTGTTCTCTTTGCCACTTCCTGTAGGGGAAGAGAATATCCCACAAGTAAAGATGAAGCCGTGGACCGGACACACCAATGTAGGAGAAAACCATAACACTAATAAACCTAAACTGCCCATTGCCCCTAAAAGGGCATTTGTATGGGCATTGCCCTTAAAAAGGCATTCAGCTCTTTTTCACTGCCCTTATAAAAGGGCATTCAGCTCTTTTGAAATTTGCCCCCAAAAAACCTAATCTAAAAAACAAACCCCCCCCCAAAAAAATAACACTAAAGCCCCAAATAGGTACTCACGGTTTAGAAGTCTGGCAAAGAAGGTCTTCTTCCAGGCAGGTCCATCATCTTCATCCACAGGGAAGGCTGCATGGAGCAGAGGTCTGGAGTGGTCTTCCCAGATGTAGCGATCCTCGGCGGTGGTCATCTGTGGCAGCGTCGGCGGTCCTCGGCAGTGGCGGCAGCGGTCCTCGACGACATGGAGGGTCCTCTTCATCCGATGTCCGTGGTATACTGAATTTTGAATGCAAGGTACCGCAATCAATTTCGGGTAACTTGCATTCCTATTGGCTGAATTTTTCAAAACAGACAATAGGACTAGCACTGCGGAATCTGTTGGCGCTCTACAAATAACAGATAATAATAATAAGGATTAGAGCTACTAAAATCCTATTGGCTGTTCAAATCAGCCAGTAAGATTTCAGTAGCTCTCATTCTATTGGCTGCAGAATTTTTCAAAACAGCCAATACGATTAGAGCTACTGAAATCCTATTGGCTGTCCAAATCAGCCAATAAGATTTCAGTAGCTGATCATCCTATTGGCTGATTTTGAAAGTTTCAGCCAATAGGAAATAAAGGTAAGCAAATGAAGCAAACAGAGGCACCGGATATTTTCAACTGGAAAACGTGCTTTATTAAAGGTTTTAAGAGACAACGGGAAAAAGCTGTAAACCCTTAGGGCAAAGGTGGAGTAGTGGTTACCCACGTACCCTGATGCTGATGCGTTTCGGCTGGTGCCGTAGTCGTAGCTGAAGGGCTTAGGCATTGACTTTAATTTAAAGAACAAGATCACCTGTGATAGGTTAAAACTTATGCTACGTGGGTAAAACACACCTCCACCTGCAAATTTTGTAACTGCCCATATTCTGGATGTTAACACTTTAGTATCCAGCACTTAGTGTAATATACACATTCATATATAAACAGCAAAAATATAAAATAAACTATTTCTGTTATATACTTATATAAGAAAAAGCGCACACATACACAGCATAAACGATGCTTTCCAAAAAATACTATTATGTATAAAAAGCCTTGTTAGGCTTCCTAAAAACAATTCCATAGTTTTAATGCATCCCTATGTGTACCGTGTGTTACATTGGGGGGATAGAGGGATTAAATCCTATATTTTAGTTAGTTTTTATTACTACTGTATTAGTATTTGAACACTAGAGGGAAGGAGGAAAGGGCTAATTTTGTACATCATATAAAGAACTGTAAAAAGTGGGAAAAAACATTATATATTTTATATATACAATATAATATTTTCTGGAAAACACAGGCTAACACCAGAAGTTGATCAGATCATATTCAGAGTTAAGCCCATTGGGCATCCTGGTGTTCAGCCTGTGTATCCAGAAAACCTCCCTCTTTAGAAGCAAAGTATCCCTATCACCTCCCCTTTTGTTTGTATTCACAACCTCAATGATTGTCCAAGACAACGTCCTGGGATCCTTGTTGTGCTTAACTTTAAAATGATTCACCAAGGGGGTGGTTAATTTGCCAGTCTTAATATCGTTTATGTGTTCCCTTATCCTGGTCCTGACCTGTCGAGATGTTTGACCTGTATACTGGATGTCACATAAACCACAATTGAGGAGATAAACTGCATATGTGGATCTGCAATTAAAAAGTGCTCTATGTGCAAATGTTTCACCAGAGTATGCGCTTCTGAACATATTGCCCAGCTTTGCATGTCCACATGCTATGCAGTTAGTGTAACTACATTTGTAAACCCCTTTGTATCTTAACCAGGAAGATTCACTAGTTTCATCCTGTTTCAATTGTGTAGGGGCTACATAGTTGCCTATAGTTTTTCCCCTTTTGAAAGCAAATCTCACCTTTTGTGTGGCAATCTGTGCAAGATCATAATCTGCCTTCAGCAGTGTCATGTGTCTGCGTATGATATTACATATCTGGTAGTATTGCCTACTGAACTGAGTCACAAAAGTTAATTGTTCTGATTTTCCATCAAATTCTGTAGATTTATCTCT
Organism: Bombina bombina; assembly: GCF_027579735.1. NCBI lineage: Eukaryota > Metazoa > Chordata > Amphibia > Anura > Bombinatoridae > Bombina > Bombina bombina. The sequence goes on along the minus strand of NC_069504.1, from coordinate 458,361,670 downwards.
AAGGAGATTAGTTCTCTCAATGGCCCTTACTTCTTCCCGGGCCCTATCAATGTCATGTTTGGGATAACCCCTCTCAATGTATTTCCTAGATAATTCTGTTTCATGTTTGGAGTGTTCACTGTCACGGGTACAATTTCTTTTTACCCTAGTGAATTGTCCCTTCAATACTGACTTAAAGACCTGTTTAGGATGGCTACTTTGGGCATGTAATAGGGTATTCCTAGTTATAGGTTTTCTATACAGTTCTACCCTTATATTTTCTGTCCCTTCACCATGAAGGGTAACATCCAAAAAGTTTATACTAGAAGACCCAAAATCGTGGGTGAACTGCAAGCTGGCATTATTGATATTCAAGCACCCTACAAACTCCTGTGCTTCATCCAAGCTTCCTTCCCAAATAAAGAGCAAATTGTCTATATAGCGACGATAATAAACGATATTGCCCTTATGTTTGTTTTCATCCCCAAAGATGTGGCACAGCTCCCACCAACCCATATATAGGTTGGCGTAAGAGAGAGCAAATTTGGCTCCCATGGCCGTGCCACATCTCTGGAGATAAAAATCTCGCTCAAAAACAAAAAAGTTATGGGTAAGCAGGAATTCAGTAGTTCTGAGAACGAACTTAATAAACTCATCATTGTATTCAGTAGATCTCCTTAGAAAAAAGGCTATGACCTCCAAACCAAGATTATGTGGGATGGACGAGTATAAAGATTTAACATCAACCGATAACCAACCATAGCCATCCTTCCAAGGGATCATTTCTACTTCTTTGAGCAACTGTTTGGTATCTCTGAGGTGACTTAAAAGTTCCCCCACTGGGGTTGTAATAGTGAATCCAACCATTTGGACAATGGTTCCAACATTGAGTCAATTCCACTGATGATGGGTCTACCTTCAACATTCTCCAAGGTCTTGTGTACCTTTGGTAGAAGGTTGAAGGTAGGAATTCTGGGGGGTTTAGCATATAAAAAGTCACAAATATCATCATCAAAAAACCCAGCTTTTCTCCCATCATCAATGAGGTGCGAAAGTTCTCTTTGAAATCTGGCAGTGGGGTCAAAATCCAATTTGGTATATTGTTGGGGGTTGTCAAGTTGACGGAGCACCTCATTAATGAAGAACTCCCTGTTCATTAACACAATAGACCCTCCCTTATCTGCTGCCCTCACCACTAGATTTTTATTCTCACTTAGATCTTTAAGTGCAGTTCTCTCTTTGCCACTGAGGTTGCCTTTTGCTCCCAGCCTAGCGGTGTATGCCAATTTATTCAAATCATCTTCCACCCTTTTCTGGAACTTCTCCAGAATGGGACCCCTTGACTGAATGGGGTAAAATTTGGAGACACCCCTAAACCTGGGACCAACGGCACTTGTACAGGTGGAATCTGTATCCACAATGTTACTTTCCCTCTGTAATGATTCTAAATCCACCACGTCACAACATTCTTTAAAAGTTAAATTAGTTCTCACCCCCTTGGTTGAATCTCCTGCAAAGACATCTTCAACTGGACAGTTTTTGAAATGCTTCTTTAATGTGAGTGATCTAATAAGTTTATTTACATCTAATAACGTGGTAAATAAATCGAAATCATTAGTGGGTACAAAATTTAATCCCAACCCAAGAACCTTCTCCTCAGCCTTACTCAATGTATGGTCAGAAAGATTAATCACTGGTGTCAGTTGTACTTCCTGCTCTGGTGTCTCCTCCTGGTTGAAAACCTTGTTTTTAAACGTTCTCCATCTCTCCCCCCCCCCTTCTTGTCCTACGGGGGGCCTGGAAAAAACCTGCTCAATCTCACCCCTTTCCCGTTCCACAGTAGTGGCAGTACCAGCTATAGGGGTTTCAATAGCTCTGTCTAGATCCTGATATCTAGATTGCCTGCCCCTCCCTCTCCCTCTGCCACCCATATTAGTATGTACTGGGGTGGGAATCATATCCCTAGTTTTATTTGCGGAGACTGAGGGGGTCTGTATGTTTTCTTCACCTGAGGAAGCACCTACATTACAGTCTTCCTGAGATTCTACCTTACTGTCAGAAAAGGTAACCTTTTTAGGTGTGTGCTGACCTTTCTTAGCTCCTTGTCCCTGAGACTTGTCTTTACTGTCTCTCTTGAATTTATAAGTTAGTGACCTTTGTTTTTTATTCCAGATATAAACTCTGTTGTTATCATAGTCGCTCTGGTTCCAAAGATATTTTTCATGTTTTATTTCCATGATGTTACTCTTGAACCTGTCTGGCTCACCCGCCCCCAATCGTGACGTCACGCATTCCCGGACTGGGCTGAGTACACGCTGGCGTGCTGTAGGGATCCACTTCACCGCTCGCCTTCCATGCCGTTGTGAACACACGGAGCTGTTACGGGAGAGGACTTTGAGCACTTGATACTACAAGGTGGGTCCCCAGGATCAGCAGCTGTTTACCAGCGAATATACTGTTATGCATATGTGTATGGAAGCATCATAGGGGTCGGAGTGACAGGAGAGAGTGTTTCATACAGGGGTTTTACTTGTGAAAGTTATTGTTATACTTCAGTGGCTGGTCGACAGGTGCTGCATAACAATTTTTGTCGCCAGGAAATAAAGGTACCCCAATAAATATGGGATACCTTGAATTCAATCTTCAGTGTGCGGCGGACGATTGCATGAAGAGGAACCTCCACCCCTTTGCCGAGGACTGCCGCCGCCACCATCGATGACTGCCGTCGAGAATCGACACTTCTGGGAATACCGCTCCAGACCTCCGCTCCGCCGTCGAGAATCGCCACTTCTGGGAATAACGCTCCAGACCTCCGCAAGGTACCGCAATCAATTTCGGGTAACTTGCATTCCTATTGGCTGAATTTTTCAAAACAGACAATAGGACTAGCACTGCGGAATCTGTTGGCGCTCTACAAATAACAGATAATAATAATAAGGATTAGAGCTACTAAAATCCTATTGGCTGTTCAAATCAGCCAGTAAGATTTCAGTAGCTCTCATTCTATTGGCTGCAGAATTTTTCAAAACAGCCAATACGATTAGAGCTATTGAAATCCTATTGGCTGTTCAAATCAGCCAATAAGATTTCAGTAGCTGATCATCCTATTGGCTGATTTTGAAAGTTTCAGCCAATAGGAAATAAAGGTAAGCAAATGAAGCAAACAGAGGCACCGGATATTTTCAACTGCAAAACGTGCTTTATTAAAGGTTTTAAGAGACAACGGGAAAAAGCTGTAAACCCTTAGGGCAAAGGTGGAGTAGTGGTTACCCACGTACCCTGATGCTGATGCGTTTCGGCTGGTGCCGTAGTCGTAGCTGAAGGGCTTAGGCATTGACTTTAATTTAAAGAACAAGATCACCTGTGATAGGTTAAAACTTATGCTACGTGGGTAAAACACACCTCCACCTGCAAATTTTGTAACGGCCCATATTCTGGATGTTAACACTTTAGTATCCAGCACTTAGTGTAATATACACATTCATATATAAACAGCAAAAATATAAAATAAACTATTTCTGTTATATACTTAGATAAGAAAAAGCGCACACATACACAGCATAAACGATGCTTTCCAAAAAATACTATTATGTATAAAAAGCCTTGTTAGGCTTCCTAAAAACAATTCCATAGTTTTAATGCATCCCTATGTGTACCGTGTGTTACATTGGGGGGATAGAGGGATTAAATCCTACATTTTAGTTAGTTTTTATTACTACTGTATTAGTATTTGAACACTAGAGGGAAGGAGGAAAGGGCTAATTTTGTACATCATATAAAGAACTGTAAAAAGTGGGAAAAAACATTATATATTTTATATATACAATATAATATTTTCTGCAAAACACAGGCTAACACCAGAAGTTGATCAGATCATATTCAGAGTTAAGCCCATTGGGCATCCTGGTGTTCAGCCTGTGTATCCAGAAAACCTCCCTCTTTAGAAGCAAAGTATCCCTATCACCTCCCCTATTGTTTGTATTCACAACCTCAATGATTGTCCAAGACAACGTCCTGGGATCCTTGTTGTGCTTAACTTTAAAATGATTCACCAAGGGGGTGGTTAATTTGCCAGTCTTAATATCGTTTATGTGTTCCCTTATCCTGGTCCTGACCTGTCGAGATGTTTGACCTGTATACTGGATGTCACATAAACCACAATTGAGGAGATAAACTGCATATGTGGATCTGCAATTAAAAAGTGCTCTATGTGCAAATGTTTCACCAGAGTATGCGCTTCTGAACATATTGCCCAGCTTTGCATGTCCACATGCTATGCAGTTAGTGTAACTACATTTGTAAACCCCTTTGTATTTTAACCAGGAAGATTCACTAGTTTTATCCTGTTTCAATTGTGTAGGGGCTACATAGTTGCCTATAGTTTTTCCCCTTTTGAAAGCAAATCTCACCTTTTGTGTGGCAATCTGTGCAAGATCATAATCTGCCTTCAGCAGTGTCATGTGTCTGCGTATGATATTACATATCTGGTAGTATTGCCTACTGAACTGAGTCACAAAAGTTAATTGTTCTGATTTTCCATCAAATTCTGTAGATTTATCTCTAAGGAGATTAGTTCTCTCAATGGCCCTTACTTCTTCCCGGGCCCTATCAATGTCATGTTTGGGATAACCCCTCTCAAGGTATTTCCTAGATAATTCTGTTTCATGTTTGGAGTGTTCACTGTCACGGGTACAATTTCTTTTTACCCTAGTGAATTGTCCCTTCAATACTGACTTAAAGACCTGTTTAGGATGGCTACTTTGGGCATGTAATAGGGTATTCCTAGTTATAGGTTTTCTATACAGTTCTACCCTTATATTTTCTGTCCCTTCACCATGAAGGGTAACATCCAAAAAGTTTATACTAGAAGACCCAAAAATCATGGGTGAACTGCAAGCTGGCATTATTGATATTCAAGCACCCTACAAACTCCTGTGCTTCATCCAAGCTTCCTTCCCAAATAAAGAGCAAATTGTCTATATAGCGACGATAATAAACGATATTGCCCTTATGTTTGTTTTCATCCCCAAAGATGTGGCACAGCTCCCACCAACCCATATATAGGTTGGCGTAAGAGAGAGCAAATTTGGCTCCCATGGCCGTGCCACATCTCTGGAGATAAAAATCTCGCTCAAAAACAAAAAAGTTATGGGTAAGCAGGAATTCAGTAGTTCTGAGAACGAACTTAATAAACTCATCATTGTATTCAGTAGATCTCCTTAGAAAAAAGGCTATGGCCTCCAAACCAAGATTATGTGGGATGGACGAGTATAAAGATTTAACATCAACCGATAACCAACCATAGCCATCCTTCCAAGGGATCATTTCTACTTCTTTGAGCAACTGTTTGGTATCTCTGAGGTGACTTAAAAGTTCCCCCACTGGGGTTGTAATAGTGAATCCAACCATTTGGACAATGGTTCCAACATTGAGTCAATTCCACTGATGATGGGTCTACCTTCAACATTCTCCAAGGTCTTGTGTACCTTTGGTAGAAGGTTGAAGGTAGGAATTCTGGGGGGTTTAGCATATAAAAAGTCACAAATATCATCATCAAAAAACCCAGCTTTTCTCCCATCATCAATGAGGTGCGAAAGTTCTCTTTGAAATCTGGCAGTGGGGTCAAAATCCAATTTGGTATATTGTTGGGGGTTGTCAAGTTGACGGAGCACCTCATTAATGAAGAACTCCCTGTTCATTAACACAATAGACCCTCCCTTATCTGCTGCCCTCACCACTAGATTTTTATTCTCACTTAGATCTTTAAGTGCAGTTCTCTCTTTGCCACTGAGGTTGCCTTTTGCTCCCAGCCTAGCGGTGTATGCCAATTTATTCAAATCATCTTCCACCCTTTTCTGGAACTTCTCCAGAATGGGACCCCTTGACTGAATGGGGTAAAATTTGGAGACACCCCTAAACCTGGGACCAACGGCACCTGTACAGGTGGAATCTGTATCCACAATGTTACTTTCCCTCTGTAATGATTCTAAATCCACCACGTCACAACATTCTTTAAAAGTTAAATTAGTTCTCACCCCCTTGGTTGAATCTCCTGCAAAGACATCTTCAACTGGACAGTTTTTGAAATGCTTCTTTAATGTGAGTGATCTAATAAGTTTATTTACATCTAATAACGTGGTAAATAAATCGAAATCATTAGTGGGTACAAAATTTAATCCCAACCCAAGAACCTTCTCCTCAGCCTTACTCAATGTATGGTCAGAAAGATTAATCACTGGTGTCAGTTGTACTTCCTGCTCTGGTGTCTCCTCCTGGTTGAAAACCTTGTTTTTAAACGTTCTCCATCTCTCCCCCCCCCCCTTCTTGTCCTACGGGGGGCCTGGAAAAAACCTGCTCAATCTCACCCCTTTCCCGTTCCACAGTAGTGGCAGTACCGGCTATAGGGGTTTCAATAGCTCTGTCTAGATCCTGAAATCTAGATTGCCTGCCCCTCCCTCTCCCTCTGCCACCCATATTAGTATGTACTGGGGTGGGAATCATATCCCTAGTTTTATTTGCGGAGACTGAGGGGGTCTGTATGTTTTTTTCACCCGAGGAAGCACCTACATTACAGTCTTCCTGAGATTCTACCTTACTGTCAGAAAAGGTAACCTTTTTAGGTGTGTGCTGACCTTTCTTAGCTCCTTGTCCCTGAGACTTGTCTTTACTGTCTCTCTTGAATTTATAAGTTAGTGACCTTTGTTTTTTATTCCAGATATAAACTCTGTTGTTATCATAGTCGCTCTGGTTCCAAAGATATTTTTCATGTTTTATTTCCATGATGTTACTCTTGAACCTGTCTGGCTCACCCGCCCCCAATCGTGACGTCACGCATTCCCGGACTGGGCTGAGTACACGCTGGCGTGCTGTAGGGATCCACTTCACCGCTCGCCTTCCATGCCGTTGTGAACACACGGAGCTGTTACGGGAGAGGACTTTGAGCACTTGATACTACAAGGTGGGTCCCCAGGATCAGCAGCTGTTTACCAGCGAATATACTGTTATGCATATGTGTATGGAAGCATCATAGGGGTCGGAGTGACAGGAGAGAGTGTTTCATACAGGGGTTTTACTTGTGAAAGTTATTGTTATACTTCAGTGGCTGGTCGACAGGTGCTGCATAACAATTTTTGTCGCCAGGAAATAAAGGTACCCCAATAAATATGGGATACCTTGAATTCAATCTTCAGTGTGCGGCGGACGATTGCATGAAGAGGAACCTCCACCCCTTTGCCGAGGACTGCCGCCGCCACCATCGATGACTGCCGTCGAGAATCGCCACTTCTGGGAATACCGCTCCAGACCTCCGCTCCGCCGTCGAGAATCGCCACTTCTGGGAATAACGCTCCAGACCTCCGCAAGGTACCGCAATCAATTTCGGGTAACTTGCATTCCTATTGGCTGAATTTTTCAAAACAGACAATAGGACTAGCACTGCGGAATCTGTTGGCGCTCTACAAATAACAGATAATAATAATAAGGATTAGAGCTACTAAAATCCTATTGGCTGTTCAAATCAGCCAGTAAGATTTCAGTAGCTCTCATTCTATTGGCTGCAGAATTTTTCAAAACAGCCAATACGATTAGAGCTACTGAAATCCTATTGGCTGTTCAAATCAGCCAATAAGATTTCAGTAGCTGATCATCCTATTGGCTGATTTTGAAAGTTTCAGCCAATAGGAAATAAAGGTAAGCAAATGAAGCAAACAGAGGCACCGGATATTTTCAACTGCAAAACGTGCTTTATTAAAGGTTTTAAGAGACAACGGGAAAAAGCTGTAAACCCTTAGGGCAAAGGTGGAGTAGTGGTTACCCACGTACCCTGATGCTGATGCGTTTCGGCTGGTGCCGTAGTCGTAGCTGAAGGGCTTAGGCACTGACTTTAATTTAAAGAACAAGATCACCTGTGATAGGTTAAAACTTATGCTACGTGGGTAAAACACACCTCCACCTGCAAATTTTGTAACTGCCCATATTCTGGATGTTAACACTTTAGTATCCAGCACTTAGTGTAATATACACATTCATATATAAACAGCAAAAATATAAAATAAACTATTTCTGTTATATACTTAGATAAGAAAAAGCGCTCACATACACAGCATAAACGATGCTTTCCAAAAAATACTATTATGTATAAAAAGCCTTGTTAGGCTTCCTAAAAACAATTCCATAGTTTTAATGCATCCCTATGTGTACCGTGTGTTACATTGGGGGGATAGAGGGATTAAATCCTACATTTTAGTTAGTTTTTATTACTACTGTATTAGTATTTGAACACTAGAGGGAAGGAGGAAAGGGCTAATTTTGTACATCATATAAAGAACTGTAAAAAGTGGGAAAAACATTATATATTTTATATATACAATATAATATTTTCTGCAAAACACAGGCTAACACCAGAAGTTGATCAGATCATATTCAGAGTTAAGCCCATTGGGCATCCTGGTGTTCAGCCTGTGTATCCAGAAAACCTCCCTCTTTAGAAGCAAAGTATCCCTATCACCTCCCCTATTGTTTGTATTCACAACCTCAATGATTGTCCAAGACAACGTCCTGGGATCCTTGTTGTGCTTAACTTTAAAATGATTCACCAAGGGGGTGGTTAATTTGCCAGTCTTAATATCGTTTATGTGTTCCCTTATACTGGTCCTGACCTGTCGAGATGTTTGACCTGTATACTGGATGTCACATAAACCACAATTGAGGAGATAAACTGCATATGTGGATCTGCAATTAAAAAGTGCTCTATGTGCAAATGTTTCACCAGAGTATGCGCTTCTGAACATATTGCCCAGCTTTGCATGTCCACATGCTATGCAGTTAGTGTAACTACATTTGTAAACCCCTTTGTATCTTAACCAGGAAGATTCACTAGTTTCATCCTGTTTCAATTGTGTAGGGGCTACATAGTTGCCTATAGTTTTTCCCCTTTTGAAAGCAAATCTCACCTTTTGTGTGGCAATCTGTGCAAGATCATAATCTGCCTTCAGCAGTGTCATGTGTCTGCGTATGATATTACATATCTGGTAGTATTGCCTACTGAACTGAGTCACAAAAGTTAATTGTTCTGATTTTCCATCAAATTCTGTAGATTTATCTCTAAGGAGATTAGTTCTCTCAATGGCCCTTACTTCTTCCCGGGCCCTATCAATGTCATGTTTGGGATAACCCCTCTCAAGGTATTTCCTAGATAATTCTGTTTCATGTTTGGAGTGTTCACTGTCACGGGTACAATTTCTTTTTACCCTAGTGAATTGTCCCTTCAATACTGACTTAAAGACCTGTTTAGGATGGCTACTTTGGGCATGTAATAGGGTATTCCTAGTTATAGGTTTTCTATACAGTTCTACCCTTATATTTTCTGTCCCTTCACCATGAAGGGTAACATCCAAAAAGTTTATACTAGAAGACCCAAAATCGTGGGTGAACTGCAAGCTGGCATTATTGATATTCAAGCACCCTACAAACTCCTGTGCTTCATCCAAGCTTCCTTCCCAAATAAAGAGCAAATTGTCTATATAGCGACGATAATAAACGATATTGCCCTTATGTTTGTTTTCATCCCCAAAGATGTGGCACAGCTCCCACCAACCCATATATAGGTTGGCGTAAGAGAGAGCAAATTTGGCTCCCATGGCCGTGCCACATCTCTGGAGATAAAAATCTCGCTCAAAAACAAAAAAGTTATGGGTAAGCAGGAATTCAGTAGTTCTGAGAACGAACTTAATAAACTCATCATTGTATTCAGTAGATCTCCTTAGAAAAAAGGCTATGGCCTCCAAACCAAGATTATGTGGGATGGACGAGTATAAAGATTTAACATCAACCGATAACCAACCATAGCCATCCTTCCAAGGGATCATTTCTACTTCTTTGAGCAACTGTTTGGTATCTCTGAGGTGACTTAAAAGTTCCCCCACTGGGGTTGTAATAGTGAATCCAACCATTTGGACAATGGTTCCAACATTGAGTCAATTCCACTGATGATGGGTCTACCTTCAACATTCTCCAAGGTCTTGTGTACCTTTGGTAGAAGGTTGAAGGTAGGAATTCTGGGGGGTTTAGCATATAAAAAGTCACAAATATCATCATCAAAAAACCCAGCTTTTCTCCCATCATCAATGAGGTGCGAAAGTTCTCTTTGAAATCTGGCAGTGGGGTCAAAATCCAATTTGGTATATTGTTGGGGGTTGTCAAGTTGACGGAGCACCTCATTAATGAAGAACTCCCTGTTCATTAACACAATAGACCCTCCCTTATCTGCTGCCCTCACCACTAGATTTTTATTCTCACTTAGATCTTTAAGTGCAGTTCTCTCTTTGCCACTGAGGTTGCCTTTTGCTCCCAGCCTAGCGGTGTATGCCAATTTATTCAAATCATCTTCCACCCTTTTCTGGAACTTCTCCAGAATGGGACCCCTTGACTGAATGGGGTAAAATTTGGAGACACCCCTAAACCTGGGACCAACGGCACCTGTACAGGTGGAATCTGTATCCACAATGTTACTTTCCCTCTGTAATGATTCTAAATCCACCACGTCACAACATTCTTTAAAAGTTAAATTAGTTCTCACCCCCTTGGTTGAATCTCCTGCAAAGACATCTTCAACTGGACAGTTTTTGAAATGCTTCTTTAATGTGAGTGATCTAATAAGTTTATTTACATCTAATAACGTGGTAAATAAATCGAAATCATTAGTGGGTACAAAATTTAATCCCAACCCAAGAACCTTCTCCTCAGCCTTACTCAATGTATGGTCAGAAAGATTAATCACTGGTGTCAGTTGTACTTCCTGCTCTGGTGTCTCCTCCTGGTTGAAAACCTTGTTTTTAAACGTTCTCCATCTCTCCCCCCCCTTCTTGTCCTACGGGGGGCCTGGAAAAAACCTGCTCAATCTCACCCCTTTCCCGTTCCACAGTAGTGGCAGTACCGGCTATAGGGGTTTCAATAGCTCTGTCTAGATCCTGATATCTAGATTGCCTGCCCCTCCCTCTCCCTCTGCCACCCATATTAGTATGTACTGGGGTGGGAATCATATCCCTAGTTTTATTTGCGGAGACTGAGGGGTCTGTATGTTTTCTTCACCCGAGGAAGCACCTACATTACAGTCTTCCTGAGATTCTACCTTACTGTCAGAAAAGGTAACATTTTTAGGTGTGTGCTGACCTTTCTTAGCTCCTTGTCCCTGAGACTTGTCTTTACTGTCTCTCTTGAATTTATAAGTTAGTGACCTTTGTTTTTTATTCCAGATATAAACTCTGTTGTTATCATAGTCGCTCTGGTTCCAAAGATATTTTTCATGTTTTATTTCCATGATGTTACTCTTGAACCTGTCTGGCTCACCCGCCCCCAATCGTGACGTCACGCATTCCCGGACTGGGCTGAGTACACACTGGCGTGCTGTAGGGATCCACTTCACCGCTCGCCTTCCATGCCGTTGTGAACACACGGAGCTGTTACGGGAGAGGACTTTGAGCAATTGATACTACAAGGTGGGTCCCCAGGATCAGCAGCTGTTTACCAGCGAATATACTGTTATGCATATGTGTATGGAAGCATCATAGGGGTCGGAGTGACAGGAGAGAGTGTTTCATACAGGGGTTTTACTTGTGAAAGTTATCGTTATACTTCAGTGGCTGGTCGACAGGTGCTGCATAACAATTTTTGTCGCCAGGAAATAAAGGTACCCCAATAAATATGGGATACCTTGAATTCAATCTTCAGTGTGCGGCGGACGATTGCATGAAAAGGAACCTCCACCCCTTTGCCGAGGACTGCCGCCGCCACCATCGATGACTGCCGTCGAGAATCGACACTTCTGGGAATACCGCTCCAGACCTCCGCTCCGCCGTCGAGAATCGCCACTTCTGGGAATAACGCTCCAGACCTCCGCTCCGTGCCACCTTCGCTGTGGATGAAGATGATGGACCCGCCTGGAAGAAGATCTTCTCCGCCGGACTTCTTAAACCTGTTTTTTTTCTTAATACTTCACACGGGCGGTTAGTTTTTTTTTTAAATACTTATTGTGGGCGCTTCGGGATTTTTTTTAAAAATACTTATTGCGGGCAGTTAATTATTTTTTTTTTAATACTTATTCCTGGTAGTTAAGTGGGTTTTTTTCATACTTATTGCGTGTGGTTCTTTTTTTTTTTTTTTAATACTTATTGCGGGCGTTTTTTTTTTGTTTTTTTCTAACGCTCCATTTGCCTTTGCTACATCCCGGTGGATTCTGAAAATGGCGGTGGATTCTTTCACCACCCTGCTATTTTGAAAATCCACCTGGATGCAGCTTTCCTGCATCCAGGTGAATGCTGTTGGCTGCCTCACACTGCCAACATTCCTTTGAGGATGTGTGCGTAACTGCCGCCGACGACGGACATTACAAACACAATTATAGTATAGATATGTGTCTACAATGTATTTACAGACATATAAACACCTGAATACATATGTACACATATATAGATATATATATAAGTGCATTGGAGCCCTTTGCAGCTACGTAGATGAAAACATTTAAAAGCATAGTTATGCAATATTCATATTAAATAGAGTGTTATACTGTGTATTTACTGTAAATATTTCACATTCCAATGTTGTGCACAATGCAGAATATGTTCTAAGTATTTCTAAATAGATATTTTTTATATATCTGTATATATACCTATATATAATCATATAAAAATAAATAAATGTGGTGGTCTGAGGACCGGGGTGACCTCAAAACGTTATTACTACTTGTGGGTATAAAAAGTGAACTTCGAAAGACACTCACCTAGATTTAGAGTTTTGCGTTAGAAGGGGTGCGTTAGCTACGCGTGTTTTTTTCCCCCCACACCTTTTAAACAATGCTGGTATTTAGAGTTCTCTGAAGGGCTGCGTTAGGCTCCAAAAAGGGAGCGTAGAGCATAATTTACCACTACTTCAACTCTCAAGGATGCGGCCAGCTTCAAAAACGTGCTCGCGCATGATTCCCCCATAGGAAACAATGGGGCAGTTTGAGCTGAAAAAAACCTAACACCTGCAAAAAAGCAGCGTTCAGCTCCTAACGCAGCCCCATTGTTTCCTATGGGGAAACACTTCCTAAGTCTGCACCTAACACCCTAACTCCCGACTCAAAAACCCTATAATAAATTTTATTAACCCCTAATCTGCCCTTCCTAACATCGCCGACACCTAACTTCATGTATTAACCCCTAATCTGCCGACCGGACCTCAACGCTACTCTAATAAATGTATTAATCCCCTAAAACTAAGTCTAACCCTAACACTAACACCCCCCTAAGTTAAATATAATTTTTATCTTACGAAATAAATTAACTCTTATTAAATAAATTATTCCTATTTAAATCTAAATACTTACCTGTAAAATAAACCCTAATATAGCTACAATATAACTTACAACCTAACACTACACTATCAATAAATTAATTAACTAAACTATCTACAATTATCTACAATTAAATCAACTAAACTAAATTACAAAAAAAACAAACACTAAATTACAAAAAATAAAAAAAGATTACAAGAATTTTAAACTAATTACACCTACTCTAAGCCCCCTAAAAAAATAACAAAGTCCCCCAAAATAAAAAAATGCCCTACCCTATTCTAAAATAAAAAGTTAACAGCTCTTTTACCTTACCAGCACTTAAAAGGGCCTTTTGCGGGGCATGCCCCAAAGAAAACAGCTCTTTTGCATTTAAATAAACATACAATACCCCCCCCAACATTACAACCCACCACCCACATACCCCGCATCTAAACCAAACACCCCGAAGTCTTCATCCTATCCGGCAAGAAGAGGTCCAGAAGAGGGTCCGAAGTATTCATCCTATCCGGCAAGAAGAGGACATCCGGAACGGTAGACATCTTCATCCAGGCGGCATCTTCTATCTTCTTCCATCCGGCGCGGAGCGGGACCATCTTGAAGCAGCCGACGCGGATCCAACCTCTTCTTCCGGCGACTCCCGACGATTGAAGGTTCCTTTAAGTGACGTCATCCAAGATGGCGTCCCTCGAATTCCGATTGGCTGATAAGACTCTATCAGCCAATCGGAATTAAGGTAGGAAAAATCTGATTGGCTGATTGAATCAGCCAATCAGATTCAAGTTCAATTGGATTGGCTGATCCAATCAGCCAATCAGATTGAGCTTGCATTCTATTGGCTAATCGGAACAGCCAATAGAATGCAAGCTCAATCTGATTGGCTGATTGGATCAGCCAATACGATTGAACTTGAATCTGATTGGCTGATTCAATCAGGCAATCAGATTTTTCCTACCTTAATTCCGATTGGCTGATAGAATCCTATCAGCCAATCGGAATTCGAGGGTCGCCATCTTGGATGACGTCACTTAAAGGAACCTTCATTCGTCGGGAGTCGCCGGAAGAAGAGGATGGATCCGTGTCAGCTGCTTCAAGATGGTCCCGCTCCGTGCCGGATGGAAGAAGATAGAAGATGCCGCCTGGATGAAGATGTCTACCGGTCCGGATGTCCTCTTCTTGCCGGATAGGATGAAGACTTCGGACCCACTTCTGGACCTCTTCTTGCCGGATAGGATGAAGACTTCGGACCCTCTTGTGAACGGATCGGTGATACCCGGCGTGGTGAAGATAAGGTAGGGAGATCTTCAGGGGCTTAGTGTTAGGTTTTTTAAGGGGTTAGATTAGGGGTATGTGGGTGGTGGGTTGTAATGTTGAGGGGGGGGTATTGTATGTTTATTTAAATGCAAAAGAGCTGTTTTCTTTGGGGCATGCCCCGCAAAAGGCCCTTTTAAGGGCTGGTAAAGTAAAAGAGCTGTTAACTTTTTATTTTAGAATAGGGTAGGGCACTTTTTTATTTTGGGGGGCTTCGTTATTTTTTTAGGGGGCTTAGAGTAGGTGTAATTAGTTTAAAATTCTTGTAATCTTTTTTTATTTTTTGTAATTTAGTGTTTGTTTTTTTTGTAATTTAGTTTAGTTGATTTAATTGTAGATAATTGTAGATAGTTTAGTTAATTAAATTATTGATAGTGTAGTGTTAGGTTTAATTGTAACTTAGGTTAGGATTTATTTTACAGGTAATTTTGTAATTATTTTAACTAGGTAGCTATTAAATAGTTATTAACTATTTAATAGCTATTGTACCTAGTTAAAATAAATACAAAGTTGCCTGTAAAATAAATATAAATCCTAAAATAGCTACAATATAATTATTCGTTATATTGTAGCTATATTAGGTTTTATTTTACAGGTAAGTATTTAGCTTTAAATAGGAATAATTTATTTAAAAAGAGTTAATTTATTTCGTAAGATAAAAATTATATTTAACTTAGGGGGGTGTTAGTGTTAGGGTTAGACTTAGCTTTAGGGGTTAATACATTTATTAGAGTAGCGGTAAGGTCCGGTCAGCAGATTAGGGGTTAATACTTGAAGTTAGGTGTCGGCGATGTTAGGGAGGGTAGAATAGGGGTTAATACTATTTATTATAGGGTTTTTGAGTCGGGAGTGAGGCGGTTTAGGGGTTAATACATTTATTAGAGTGGCGGCGAGGTCCGGTCGGCAGATTAGGGGTTAATAAGTGTAGGTAGGTAGCGGCGACGTTGGGGGGGGGGCAGATTAGGGGGTAATAAATATAATATAGGGGTCGGCGATGTTAGGGGCAGCAGATTAGGGGTACATAGGGATAATGTAGGTTGCGGCGGTGTGCGGTCGGCAGATTAGGGGTTAAAAAATTTTATTATAGTGGCGGCGATGTGGGGGGACCTCGGTTTAGGGGTACATAGGTAGTTTATGGGTGTTAGTGTACTTTAGAGCACAGTAGTTAGGAGCTTTATAAACCGGCGTTAGCCCATAAAGCTCTTAACTCCTGACTTTTTCCTGCGGCTGGAGTTTTGTCGTTAGAGTTCTAACGCTCACTTCAGCCAAGACTCTAAATACCAGCGTTATAAAGATCCCATTGAAAAGATAGGATACGCAATTGGCGTAAGGGGATCTGCGGTATGGAAAAGTCACGGCTGGAAAGTGAGCGTTAGACCCTTTCCTGACTGACTCTAAATACCAGCGGGCGGCCAAAACCAGCGTTAGGACCCCCTAACGCTGGTTTGGACGGCTAACGCAGAACTCTAAATCTAGGCGACTGTGAGTATATCTCTTCTTCTAAAGCTATACTACCACTGACCGGATTGCACCCAGGACACTAGATGTTTGCTGTGGCGTGAATGCTTGACTCTATTGTTTCACACATACAGTATATATATATATATATATATATATATATATATATATATATATATGTATATATATAAATATATATTGTACCAAAATACAATCAAATATGTTAATATATGTAGAAATGTGTATTTATGAATAAATAGAACATATTCTGCTATGTGAAGAACACTTTATCTTCAATATGAAACTGAAACAGGACGTTTGGATCAATCACCAGAAGTGTTCCTATGAACCTAAAGGAGCAATTAAGTCTGATGAATATTACTAGAGATGGCATGTAGACAATCTCTAAAACTGGAGATGAACAAGGAACATCCAAATAAATGGGGGAGGGGGGGTAGGAACCATTGTTTAAAAAGAATAGTGACTGCTTAGTTGAAGAATAATGAGCCTTATTGTAGGTGAATTCAGCCATATGAAGTATCCCCACCAGTCTGACTGAAGATAAAAAAGAGAAACAAGAAAGCTAAAGTTCCTAGCACTAACTAATCTGCTCTGTTTGACCATCAGTTTGGGGAGGAGGACAAGGTACCTTGAATTGAGCAGATAACAAAAACAGAAAGTAAATTGGAAACCTCTATCAGAGTCAATTACACAAGCTAACCATTTAAATAAGAGCAAGCTAGCCATTTTGTCTGTTGTAGTTGAGAAAATGTAATGCTGCTGTCATCATTTTTTCCTTTACATTAGGTCTGACACCTGATGTGACAATTGAATCAGAGACTGCAGCGTTATTTAGCAGAAAAGCTACCGATATACTACTGGATGGTTCTAGCTTCTAGCCAGTTCAACCCAGTCCTTTCTTTTGGGTTCTCTAGCTCCACCTTTCTGCCAGCTGTGGCAAATCAACAATTATCTCAGTCTATAAATACCCAGGACTTCCTGTTTTATTGGTTACTTTCTGTGTGTGCTACATTTCCTGTTTGCTGAACTTGGATTCTTTAACCTGGATTTGGTTTTGTTTTTAATACTGTTTATTAAATCTTTTAAGTTTACACTCAGTAAACAGCTCACATGCATCAGAGTGTTAAAATAAAACAAGCATTAAGAAAAAAAAAAACATATAACACTGTATCAGGTTTGCATACAGTAATCAAGTATCCAAAACCCTCGCCTGGAAGAAAAGAGGAAAGAAAAAGGGGGGGTTATAATATGCCAAAGAAGCATATATAAATATCAATTCTTCCATTGAGTAGGAAATATAATTGTCTTGCTAGCTGTTAAGGTCAATTTACCCTTCCTATATCTTCAATAAAATATCCCAATTAAATAGTGACTTCTTAATTGAGACATATGTCCTATATTCTGAGGGTCTATTAGATTTTTGAGACCAGAGAATCTTATAGATTGGTTTAATATTAATCATGGTCTCTTCCAGATTAATCCAGAATAGAAGCAACAATTTAAACATAAAGTTGTGCCTTTTTATTTTACTTAGGGCCAGATTACAAGTGGAGTGGTATTTAATGTTCCTGCACACGCGCTTACTCAGCTAGAAGTACGATTTTTGCACATATCTGGTAGTGCTCGTATTACAAGTTAAAAATAAAGAGTTTTCGCTTGCAGGCTAACCTGATGTGCACAAAAAGCCGAACTTAGAATATTGCATGCTCGTTTACGTATTCCCCCATAGAAATCAATGGAGCAAAACTAACACCCGCACACAAACCTGATCACATATTCTCAAGTGTGCTAACTGGACATGAAAATAGAAATATTTCACATTCCAATGTTCTTCATATAGATGAATATGTTCTATTTGTTCATAAATACATATTTCTACATATGTCTGACAGTATTTTGTAACAATATATATCTATACCTATATATTTTTTCTAATGCAGTGAAAGTCCACAAATTCATTCAGACACCCCAGCCAAAGCTATAAGTATCCCTCCCACTTCCCCTACCTCCCCAGTAATTATTTGCCTGGTCTACTAGGAGGTAGGCAGAGAAGGTGCTTTAAAGAAAATTGGATTTATTGTCACTTAATGGATTGTTTTCTGCAAGAAAAGACTAATGTATGTGTAGTTGCCATGTAATTCTCTTAGTAAAAGTTTTGGTGAAGGTTAGCTGCTGGATTTCGCTAGGAAGCTTTCCATGCCTCCCCAGTTTATCTCTTCTAAGACCCCTTCAAGCATCCGCTGTAAGCTCACACTGCTTTCCTTTATCTCCTAGGTCAGAAGTTGCTGTGAGTGCTCCACAGCAGATGACCTTGGAGGATAAGTCCCTTTTTAGTTTTCAGTTTCCTGTGGAACAGCTCCTACAGTATCCCACAAAAGTGAGTACTTCCCAAGCCGTCCTGATATCCCATCCTATGGATATAACTATAGTAATAAAAGAACCTTATAGGAGGTATAAGTGCCACCCGGTCACCTGAACTCAAGTCCCAGTCCTCTTTAATACTCCTGTATACAGTATCCCACAAAAGTGTGTACACCCCTCACATTTTTGTAAATATTTTATTATATCTTTTCATGTGACAACACTGAAGAAATTACACTTTGCTACAATGTAAAGTAGTGAGTGTACAGCCTGTATAACAGTGTAAATTTGCTGTCCTCTCTCAACACACAGCTATTAATGTCTAAACCGTTGGCAACAAAAGTGAGTACATCCCTAAGTGGAAATGTCCAAATTGGGCCCAATTAGCCATTTTCCCTCCCTGGTGTCATGTGACTTGTTAGTGTTACAAGGTCTCAGGTGTGAATGGGGAGCAGATGTGTTAAATTTGGTGTTATCGCTCTCACACTCTCTCATACTGGTCACTGGAAGTTCAACATTGCACCTCATGGCAAAGAACTCTCTGAGGATCTGAAAAAAAGAATTGTTGCTCTACATAAAGATGGCCAAGGCTATAAGAAGATTGCCAAGACCCTGAAACTGACCATACAGTGGTTTAACAGGACAGGTTCCACTCAGAATAGGCCTCACCATGGTCGACCAAAGAAGTTGAGTGCACATGCTCAGCGTCATATCCAGAGGTTGTCTTTGGGAAATAGACGTATGAGTGCTGCCAGCATTGTTGCAGAGGTTAAAGGGGTGGGGAGTCAGTCTGTCAGATCACAGACCATACACCGTACACTGCATCAAATTGGTCTGCATGGCTGTCGTCCCAGAAGGAAGCCTCTTCTAAAGATGATGCACAAGAAAGCCTGCAAACAGTTTGCTGAAAACAAGCAGACTAAGGACATGGATTACTGGAACCATGTCCTGTGGTCCGATGAGACCAAGATAAACTTATTTGGATCAGATGGTGTCAAGCGTGTGTGGCGGCAACCAGGTGACGAGTACAAAGACAAGTGTGTCTTGCCTACAGTCAAGCATGGTGGTGGGAGTGTCATGATCTGGGCCTGCATGAGTGCTGCCGGCACTGGGGAGCCACAGTTAATTGAGGGAACCATGAATGCCAACATGTACTGTGACATACTGAAGCAGAGCATGATCCCCTCCCTTCGGAGACTGGGGCGCAGGGCAGTATTCCAGCATGATAATGATCCCAAACACACCTCCAAGATGACCACTGCCTTGCTAAAGAAGCTGAGGGTAAAGGTGATGGACTGGCCAAGCATGTCTCCAGACCTTAACCCTATTGAGCATCTGTGGGGCATCCTCAAATGGAAGGTGGAGGAGAGCAGGGTCTCTAACATCCACCAGCTCCGTGATGTCGTCATGAAGGAGTGGAAGAGGACTCCAGTGGCAATATGTGAAGCTCTGGTGAACACCATGCCAAAGAGGGCTAACGCAGTACTGGAAAATAATGGTGGCCACACAAAATATTGGCACTTTGGGCCCAATTTGGACATTTCCATTTAGGGGAGTACTCACTTATGTTGCCAATGGTTTAGACATTAATGGCTGTGTGTTGAGTTATTTTGAGGGGACATCAAATTTACACTGTTTCACAGGATGTACACTTACTACTTTACATTGTAGCAAAGTATAATTTCTTCAGTGTTGTCACATGAATAGATATAATAAAATATTTACAAATTATTACTATAGTTATATCCATAGGATGGGATATCAGGACGGCTTGGGACGGATATCAGGACGGCTTGGGGAGCAGTAAAGGAGTCATTAATTCTAGCAGGGTCTTAGCCGTGAATGGCGGGTTTTTTCCCCCCGGCTTGTTAGCCATATATTAGGAACATGGGACTGTTTAGCGATTAGGGCCATCGGCCTTTATTAGTGACTTGTGGGGTACTGAGATAGTTATTTGTCTATATGCTACTAGTGGCGTCCACGGCGCATCTTTGCACAATTTCTCTGTGTTACAGGGGGCGGGGCATCATCGAGAGCATTTTGCGCCACACTGCTTGGCATACTCTCTCTTCTGTTTCGGATCCGATCATGATCATGGTCGGAAGGTTTTCTGAAACTGTAATACTTCCTAGGGCTATTTTGGAGGTGGTGAGTTGCTTCGGTCTCAGTGTGGGGAAATAGAGGTGCTGAGAACCATTTTTGGTTTTCTTATTACTTTGGGCATTTATTCTGAGATATGGAGGATTCAGAATTTAACTTTTCCCCCAAACATACAGATTTAAAATAGTTTGCAACTAGCTAAGATAAGCAGATGAAAGTTTGAATGGAACTGCCTGAATAATATAAAGTATTCTGGGTAGGAAGTTCATTTTAATAATTTGAACTCTTCCACACTAGGAGAACGGGTGGTCTTTCCACGACTGGAGGTCTCCTTGAATAGCGGTCATTAGTGTAATTTAATTGACATAATGTTTTAGGGTTTAGTGTTAAATTAATTCTTAATTATTTAAGTGCTGTGTTTTAAAATTGAAAGGGACAAATGTCTGTTAGGGATTTAAATGCTTGGGATAAAAGAATGATATCTAGAATTTCAGATTTTTGTTTGTTAACTGTAAATTCTTTGTTATTTTAATACTTCATGTACAGAAGTATTAGGGTATGAAAGGGTGAATAAGACGTGAATAAGACGCTATCTGCATATAAAGATAGTTTATATTCATTGGGGCCAAGTGATATTCCAGATATACATGGGTATTGCCTAATTGTTGCAAACAGGACTTCCATACTAAGTATGAACAATATTGGGGATAGCAGGTAGAGCACCTACCCTGAGAACAATCAAAGCGTAGGAAGTAAAGCCACATTGAGATCCCCTCCCACCACAAGAGCACCCTTTTTTACCTCGAGTATTTTATTGCACACTTTTGTAATGAAAGTGGATTGGCCTACATTTGGGGAGTATAAATTTGCTAGTGTGATTGGTCTATTGAAAACGAGTCCCAGCATTATTCCATTCTGCTGCCGGGGTTGACACATGCCGTATCCTGTATTTGACGAGAGATACTGGGAAACAGTGAACTAGCCGCTGTTAAGTGCTAGCCTGCCTGAGAGCACTGGTCATAGCACAGTGCACTGAATTCTGGTAAGCCTCTATTACCATTTTTCTACACCCATTCACAAGGGACATACTACACTATGAGGCGCCCTCTTTATGCTTCAATTTTATTGAAAACAAGACTTGTTAAGATTATGTATGTCCCTTTCTTTTCTTCGAACCTTTCTAAAAGTTGGAATTGTATCTGTTTGTGTATTAAAATTCCCACTCCATATTTTTTTTTAGAATGAGAATTGAAATGTCCTTGACGAAAAACCTGTGATTGCATATCTATCTCTCTATCGTTGGTGAAATGTGTTTCTTGTAAGAATATGATACTATCCTTGGCTTTCCAGAACCAGTTTAGACAGAGGCGTAACTAGAAACCACAGCGCCCAGGTGCAAGAATCTAAGAAGGGGCCCCCCCATCGCCCCTCCCCCCTCCAAAAAAAGGTGAATATAATACTTTTTTTTTTTTTTTTTTACATTTAACACAGAAAAAAAATGTGAATCAGATTACATGTCTGCAAAAGGAGGTACCCTGTGCCCACAGTCTGTGAGATGATCTGACCCCCTATTACTGTACATATATACTAGTCCTAAAGCCCGTTCACACGGGCCATTTTTTGCAGGGTACAGCGGTCCCACCCCTTGAGCTCTCTCCCTCCCCCTCTCTTTTCCTCTCTCTCTCTCCCCCCTCTCTTTTGCGCTTTCTCTCCCCCTCTCTTTTGAGCTTTCTCTCCCCCCTCTTTTGAGTTCTCTCCCCCCTCTTTTGCACTCTCTCTCTCCCCCCTCTTTTGCGCTCTCTCTCTCCCCCTCTCTTTTGCTCTCTCTCTCTCCCCCTCTCTTTTGCGCTTTCTTTCCCCCTCGCTTTTGAGCTCTCTCTCTCCACCTCTCTTTTGAGCTCTCTCTCTCCCCCTCTCTTTTGAGCTCTCTCTCTCCACCTCTCTTTTGAGCTCTCTCTCTCCCCCTCTCTTTTGAGCTCTCTCTCTCCCCCCTCTCTTTTGCGCTCTCTCCCCTCCCTCTCTTTTGCGCTCTCTCTACCCCCTCTTTTGCGCTCTCTCTCTCCCTCCCTCTTTTGCACTCTCTCTCTCCCCCCCTCTTTTGCGCTCTCTCTCCCCCCCTCTTTTGCGCTCTCTCTCTCTCCCCCCATCTTTTGCGCTCTCTCTCCCCCTCTCTTTTGCACTCTCTCTCCCCCTCTCTTTTGTGCTCTCTTTCTCACCCCTCTCTTTTGCGCTCTCTCTCTCACCCCTCTCTTTTGAGCTCTCTCCCCTTTCTCTCTCCTCTATCTCTCTCTCTCTCTCTCTCCCCTCTATCTCTCTCTCTCTCTCTCTCTCCCCTCTATCTCTCTCTCCCCTCTATCTCTCTCTCTCTCTCCCCTCTATCTCTCTCTCTCTCTCTTCCCCCCTCTCTCTCTCCCCCCTCTCTCTCTCCCCTCTCTCTCTCTCTCTCCCCCCTCTCTCTCTCCCCTCTCTCTCTCTCTCTCCCTCCCCCTCCCCTCTCTCTCTCTCTCCCTCCCCCTCCCCTCTCTCTCTCCC
Organism: Bombina bombina; assembly: GCF_027579735.1. Lineage (NCBI taxonomy): Eukaryota > Metazoa > Chordata > Amphibia > Anura > Bombinatoridae > Bombina > Bombina bombina. The sequence goes on along the minus strand of NC_069504.1, from coordinate 458,338,575 downwards.
TCCCCTCTCTCTCCCTCCCCCTCTGTCTCTCCCTCCCTCCCTCCCTCCACCCTCTTTCTCTCCCTCCCCCCCTCTTTCTCTCCCCCCATCCCCCCCTTTCTCTCCCTCCCCCCTCTTTCTCTCCCTCCCCCTCCCCCCCTTTCTCTCCCCCCCTTTCTCTCTCCCTCCCCCCTCTTTCTCTCCCCTCCCCATCTTTCTCTCCCTCCCCCTCCCCCCCTTTCTCTCCCCCCCTTTCTCTCTCCCTCCCCCCTCTTTCTCTCCCCCTCCCCCATCTTTCTCTCCCTCCCCCCTCTTTCTCTCCCCCTCCCACCCCTCTCTCTCTCCCTCCCTCCCCCTTCTCTCTCTCTCCCCTCTCTCTCTCTCCTCCCCCCTCTCTCTCTCCCCCCTCTCTCTCTTCCCCCTCTCTCTTTTGATCTCTCTCTTCCCTTTCTTTTGCTCTCCCTCCCCTTCTCTTTTGCTGTCTCTTTCCCTCTCTTGTGCTCTCTTTATCTCCCCTTTTGATCTGTCTCTCCCCTCTTGATCTCTCTCTCACCTTTCTTATCTTTTCCCTACCCCCTCTCTCCCCTCTTTTGAGCTGTTTTGAGCTCTCAGACTGCACAGCCGTTCACGGTCCGCCTGGCCCGCCCCCTTCACGCTCGACCACGCCCCATTCACGGCCCTTGCGCTCGGCCACGCCCCCGGCCACGCTCGGTCATGCCCACTTCTGCTCGCACTACAGAGACTTAGGGACTGTAAGGCCAGGTGTGTTTGTCCTGTGGGTCTCTACTGCGCATGACAGCTTCGGACAAACACACTTGGCCTTTTATAGTATAGGATATATATATATATAGTGACACTATTTAACCCCCCAGTACTGTATATAGTAAGTTAGTGACACAGTCTGTAATCTGCCGGTGAGATGGCTGGCCTGACCCTACCCGCCCAGTACTTTATAAAGTGACCCCCATACTGTATATAGTGGTACTGTATAGTGACACTGTTTACCCCCTGCCCCCCCATACTGTAGTAATAAGGTCTGTAATTTGCTGGTTCCACAAACATACACAAACACACATACATGCATACATACACACACAGTCACATACATACACACACCCTACACAAACACATAAACACCAATGGGTAAAACAGAAACACTAACCCCTGTAGTCATGTCACACTCACATGATATCAGTGCAAGCAGTGGTAGGTTAATGTTTTTTATTAAAAAAAAATATATAAAAAAATATATATATATTTTTTTTTAAGCTGGGCCCCCACCCTCAGGGGCCCAGTCGCACCTCTGCACCCCCTGTAGTTTCGCCCCTGAGTTTAGAGCAATTGATCGCTTAGTTGGAGAATTTTGAAAATTTATGAAATAAGTTTAATTTCTATTAGGCCATTCCTAATGCTTGCTCAATTCGCCAAGCAGGCAAATAGTATAGGGGTGTGGTGTGAACCAAAGTTGGTTAGAGTGGACTTCAGAAGTGAGTAACTATATATAAACTGCGGCTCACAATAAAGCCCAGTAATTATAAAAACTTAAAGGGACAGTCTAGTCCAAAATAAACTTTCATGATTCAGATAGGGTATGTAAATTTAAACAACTTTCAATTTACTTTTATCACCAATATTGCTGTGTTCTGTTGGTATTCTTAGTTGAAAGCTAAACCTGGGAGGTTCATATGCTAATTTCTTGATGGCCTCCTCTTCTATGAATGCATATTGACAGTTTTTCGCCACTAGTTAGTTCATGTGTTTCATATAGATAACACTGTGCTCACGCACGTGGAGTTACCTAGGAATCAGCACTGATTGGCTAAAATGCAAGTCTGTCCAAAGAACTGAAATAAGGGTGCAGTTTGCAGAGACTTAGATACAAGTTAATCAAAGAGGTAAAAAGTGTATTAATATAACTATGTTGGTTATGCAAATTTAGAGAATGGGTAATAAAGGGATTATCTACCTTCTAAAAAAAATAAAAATTCTGGTGTAGACTGTCCCTTTAAGTGAAATGATGCACAAAAGTTTGAAATAGGTGTAATTAAATGGTATGTGAAATTGTATAACCATATATAATTTAGTAGCTTATAAGTGTAACCCAATCAAAATATTTGAATGAAGTTGTTACCAAAATGTAAGCGTAAACGAGAACCTTCAAAGGATACAGATTGTTTAGAGCAGCCTTTTGTGCGTCTTAAGTGGACTGCAGATCGAGTGGTGCTCATCACCACAATAAATGTACTGTAGGTGAAGGTGAGCAGGCAATTTTCTTCAGCCTTTTGTCTGGTTGCCTTGATTTGGTTTTTCCTGTAGAGGTGGTGGCTCTGGCTCTTTTCCTGGTGACATTTGTCCATTGTTATCTTTGTTGTCTAGATTGATGAGTTTCTTCTCTCTGTGGAGAGGAAAGTGAGGGTAAAGTAGGCTGGGGAACTCCTAATTGACTGCAGAAGTCTCCTAGGTCATCTATTGTGCAATAAGCCACAATTTTATTATCCTTCATAACTTTCAGATGAAGAGGGAACCCCCATCTATAGGAAATTAAGTGATCTTTGAGGTGAAGAGTAAGAAACCAGGTTTCTCTGTGATTCTGTAGTGTTAGCGGGCTGAGGTCTGTGTAAAATTGGAGTGATACACCTTCATATGAGAAGGGTTGTTTCTTTCTTGATGCACTCTCTTTCTCTCTCTCTCTCTCTCTCTCTCTCTCTTTATATCTATATATATATGAGGCCTCTCTTGGGCCACATGGAATCAGAGATCTGAGGATACAGAGGTTTGTGTGTAAGTCACACATGAGCCTTTTAGGAACAAAGCATTGAAAATATTAGAACTAATCTCATACATATAAGACACAAGCATCAAAGTGTTCTTTTACCTTGCCATAAAAGAGAGAAATAAATACTATTGTTCTGGACTTATGTTGATGTTTCTGGAAATTCAAATTGTTTGAACTACTAAGACGAATATACACTATAAAAGAGCATATACTGCAATTTCTATAAAGTTAATGAGCAAGTGAAGATAGTTAGAAAATTCAACAACAGTGAGATTTGCATGAAAAGGCTGCACAAACAAAGTGAGATATGTTTGATCTGGATGAATAAGGTCGGACATATAACAGATTGCAGCCTTGTTGCTAGTACTTGTGTTAAAATTTTATAATCCACATTAACAGTGATATCGGTCTATAACAATCCATTATATCAGGTTCTTTTCCTTGTTTCAGTATCAACACTATCCGGGATTCATTAAAAAGTTTAGATTGGAGTCCTACCTTCTAAAAAAAAAAAAAGGTGGTAAAAGCTTTTTATAATAAAGCTCTAATTTTGTCATCTAAGATTTTATATAATTCTCCAGGCAAACAATGCAGAACCAGTGCTTTATTAAAAGTCAACTTTTTAATCACTGCTCTAATCTCCTCCAACTTAGGGCTACAAGTGGAGCGTAATATTGTGCTTACGTTAATATTTGTGCTCCACTCAGTAATACCAGCGCACATTAATGTGTGCTGCTATTACAAGAGCGGTGCAATGCGAATGCGACCTTGCGTTTGCATTGCCTAGAAGCCAAGCACTTCCATAGGCTCCAATGGGAGCCTCGTTTTAATGCTGACAGCCACGGAAAAAACCACCTAGTGCAGTGCAGGGGGGAAATCGTGCAGCGTTGGGCAGCAATAAATAAATATACACATATTAACACATTGGGGGATATCTATCAAGCCGTCAACTTTGTTGCATTCGCGTCTGTGGCCCTGAATATGATCTCCATATTTATAAAAAAAGCTGGCATAAAGCTGCACACCAAGTACGGGGCGATGAGCATCGGACTGTTGTTAACTAACAGTCACCGATCTCACATCTATTCGGCATTTTACCAACTTTATTTATACCCTGCCACTAAACGCTGCCACTATACTAAAATGTTCAACCCCTATTCCCCCACTCCCGGACCTTTTGAATTAAAATAATCTATATTAAACTATTAATTAACCTACCCTAACTATTATACTAAAATTTATATTAAACTACCAATTAAATTAACTATATTACATATTAAAAAATAAACTAACGCTACTCAAATTATTTAAATCTACTATTAAAAATTACTAAATTACAAAAAAATGAAACGCTAACTTACAAAAAATAAAAAACACTAAATTACGGGGAAAAAAACACAGTATCAAAAATAAAAACAAATTACACCTCGTATGCCAACCTATTTATGGGTTGGCTTGAATATACCTTTCTTCTGGGGGAGAATAACCCCTTCAGGGATGGAATTAAATTCTATAAAAGGTTTATTGATGACCTCATATTCATCAGTACCTTTGATCAAAGAGAGACAGAGAGGTTTGTAGAATACCTCAATTCCTGCGTACCAGAGATTAACTTTACGTATGAGTGGCACAAAACAGAGATTAACTTTCTTGATATTAGACTGATGTTTGATTTTCAGTCCAAGGAAGTGCATACATCTTTGTATCGTAAAGCCATTACAGCCAATTCACTATTGCATGCTTCGAGTGCACACCCGAAGCATGTATTTAGGGGAATTGTAAAATGTCAGTTTCTGAGAAATAGACGCATAAATTCTAAAGAGGATACCTTTGAGGCTGAAGCTAGTGCTTTAACAACTAGATTCAGACAAAGGGGGTATTCAGACAACCTGATAAAAGACACACTTAAAGAGGTTCAAAAATGTAAGAGGGGAGACCTCTTGGGAGGAAGAAGGAAGAGACAGGAGAATAAAGATGAAACATGTAAGAAACCCATTTTTGTAACCAAATATTCATCACAGTACTATGATGTGTGTAGGATAGTGAGGAAATATCTACCCATTTTATATGGGGATGATCTACTGAAGGATACCATTAAACAGGGATGTAAATTTGTACATTCTAGGAATCTATCATTAGGCAATATGCTTTCTCCTAGTCAATTGCGAACTCCGAGAAGTAATAGTTCCTGGCTTACACACAATGGTACATATAGATGTGGAAAAAATTGTAAAGCATGTGAACATATAAAAGTGGGCCCTAATTTTATGTCACATTCAACTGGCCTGAATTTTGACACAAAAGGATGTATTAAATGTTTTTCTACGTTTGTGGTATATCTGATTGAATGCTCGGTTCATTCCAAACAGTAAATAGGAATGACATCTCGAGATGTCCGTACAAGGATAAGGGAGCATTTGGGATATATCACAAATAATGTGAGATGCTCAGAATTAGCACGACACTTTATAGATGAACACCATCAGAATGTGTCAACATTCAAGTGGAATGCTATTGAACTAGTTAAAAGCCCCCCTAGGGGAGGTGACAGGAGATCCATTTTAGCCAGACAGGAAGTCTATTGGATTAATAAGATGGGCATGTTGACCCCAATGGGTTTCAACTCAGCCAATGATATTATAAATTTTTGGGAGTAAAGGTGGTAATAACCTCTTTACCATACGTGCTCAACCGCTTATGTTTAGTTATAATTTTAGTTTTAGACCCTCTTCTTTATGTGATGTCTAAAGAGATACTTGGTGGTATGAATTTGTAATTTCTTATTCATAAATTATGTATCAACATACAAATTGATATTATTGATATTATTGTCTATCAACCAATGAAGTAGGTCTAACTAATAATTTTATTACAATGATAATGATCCGCATGAACTAGTCTTTTCAATACTACTGTCATTATGTTTTTTGATGTCTTTGGGACATTTCAAATAACACTCTAGTATTATTTCCTTTAATTAACTTATCTACATCCTCCCTCCAGCAACTCACCTAGAGCTATATAGAAGAATAATAATAGATTTTTAGAGATCTTTTTTTCATGTTCAGTATGGCTATTAAGGTAGAGATATATTATTAGGTTAGAGTATATGCAAGGGATAAGATATAGAAGTTTGATTCTCTAAATAAAAGGAAAAATAAGTACAAGAGACTAATATAAACAGTATCACACATAATATGAGTAGGAGATAGGGAGGTCTTTAGGACCTAGATGTTGCCTCTAATCAAAGTGGTAGTTGTATGTTTTTAGAGTACCAATCAGGTGAGAGTTGGTTCTTTAAATGTATGTAGTAATTAACTTCACAATGAGTCTATGATTACGGCAAATCCATGCTGAAACGCGTAAGACTGTGATCTTACCTACACTTTGTACATTTTTTGATGCTGCTCTACAGATTTTAATTGTTTGTACTATGTGTACACAATAAATGGACGTTTTATTATTATTATTGAAGGGTCGTGGCCTTTTTTGGAAACTATTTTTTTCTGCAACCTCATCTAATAACCCTATCAAAATAAAAAAAGCCCCTCAAAATAAAAAAAAACCCTAGCCTACAATAAACTACCAATGGCCCTTAAAAGGGCCTTTTGCGGGGCATTGCCCCAAAGAATTCAGCTCTTTTACCTGAAAAGAAAAATACAAACACCCCCCAACAGTAAAACCCACCACCCAACCAACCAACCCCCCCCCAAATAAAAAGCCTATCTAAAAAGCCTAAGCTCCCCATTGCCCTGAAAAGGGCATTTGTATAGGCATTGCCCTTAAAAGGGCGTTTAGCTCTTTTACATGCCCAGAACCTACTCTAAAAATAAAACCCACCCAAAAAACCCTTAAATAAACCTAACACTAATTCCCGATGATCCACTTACAGTTATCGAAGTCCGGACATCCATCTTCATCCAGCCGGCGAAGTCATCATCCAGGCGGCCTCTTCTATCTTCATCCGGGTGGCAAGAAGTCTTCATCCAGACGGCCTCATCATCCAAGATGGCGTCCCTTGCATTCCTATTGGCTGAAAGGTTCCAATCAGCCAATAGGATTAGAGCCGCTAAAATCCTATTGGCTGTTCCAATCAGCCAATAGGATTTGAGCAGTTCTCATCATATTGGCTGTTCCAATCAGCCAATAGGATTGAACTCATATCCTATTGGCTGATTGGAACGGCTAATAGGATGAGAGCTGCTTAAATCCTAATGGCTGAATGGAACAGCCAATAGGATTTTAGCGGCTCTAATCCTATTGGCTGATTGGAACCTTTCAGCCAATAGGAATGCAAGGGACGCCATCTTGGATGACATCACTTGCATTCAAGTTCCAGTTTACAGCGGCGACCGTATTGAAGAGGATCTCCGCACCGGATGTCTTCAGGATGGAGATGCTCCGCGCCGGATGGATGAAGATAAAAGAGGCCGTCTGGATGAAGACTTTCCCGGCTGGATGAAGATGGATGTCAGGACTTCGATAACTGTAAGTGGATCGTCAAGGGTTAGTGTTAGGTTTATTTAAGGTTTTTTGGGTGGGTTTTATTCTTAGAGTAGGGTCTGGGCATGTAAAAGAGCTAAATGCCCTTTTAAGGGCAATGCCCATACAAATGCCCTTTTCAGGGCAATGGGGAGCTTAGGTTTTTCAGATAGGCTTTTTACTGGGGGGGGGGTTGGTTGGGTGGTGGGTTTTACTGTTGGGGGGTGTTTGTATTTTTCTTTTCAGGTAAAAGAGCTGATTTCTTTGGGGCAATGCCCCACAAAAGGCCCTTTTAAGGGCCATTGGTAGTTTATTCTAGGCTAGGGTTTTTTTTATTTTGGGGGGGCTTTTTTATTTTGATAGGGCTATTAGATTAGGTGTAATTCGTTTTTATTTTTTATACTGTGTTTTTGTTTTTCGTAATTTAGTGTTTTTTTATTTTAAGTAACAAACGCCTAGATTTAGAGTTTTGTCGGTAAAGACCCGCGTAGCTAACGCAGCTTTTTTTCCAACGCACCCTTAAGACAACGCTGGTATTTAGAGTTGTCTGAAGGGCTGCATTAGGCTCCAAAAAGGGTGCGTTGAGCCGAATGTACCGCCACTTCAACTCTCAATACCAGCGTTGCTTACGGTAGCAGTAAGCTGGCAAAACGTGCTTGTGCACGATTCCCCCATAGGAAACAATGGGGCAGTTTGGGATGAAAAAAAACCTAACACCTGCAAAAAAGCAGCGTTAAGCTCCCAACGCAGCCCCATTGTTTCCTATGGGGAAACACTCTCTAAGTCTGCACCTAACACCCTAACATGAACCCCGAGTCTAAACACCCCTAACCTTACACTTATTAACCTCTAATCTGCCGCCCCCGCTATTGCCGACACCTACATAATACTTATTAACCCCTAATCTTCCCCCCCAACGTCGCCGCCACCTAACTACACTTATTAACCCCTAATCTGCCGACCGGACCTCGCCGCTACTCTAATAAAGTTATTAACCCCTAAACCACCGCACTCCCGCCTCGCAAACCCTATAATAAATAGTATTAACCCCTAATCTGCCCTCCCTAACATCGCCGCCACCTAATTTCAAGTATTAACCCCTAATCTGCCGACCGGACCTCGCCACTACTCTAATAAATGTATTAACCCCTAAAGCTAAGTCTAACCCTAACACCCCCCTAAATTAAATATAATTTTAATCTAACAAAATAAATTAAATCTTATTAACTAAAGTATTCCTATTTAAAACTAAATACTTACCTGTAAAATAAACCCTATTATAGCTACAATATAACGAATAATTATATTGTAGCTATTTTAGGATTTATATTTATTTTACAGGCAACTTTGTATTTATTTTAACTAGGTACAATAGCTATTAAATAGTTATTAACTATTTAATAGCTACCTAGTTAAAATAGTTACAAAATTACATGTAAAATAAATCTTAACCTAAGTTACAATTAAACCTAAAACTACACTATCAATAAATTAATTAAATAAATTACCTACAATTACATACAATTAAATAAACTAAACTAAATTACAAAAAAAAACCCCCACTAAATTACAAAAAAAAAAAGATTACAAGAATATTAGGCTAATTACACCTACTCTAAGCCCCCTAATAAAATAAAAAGTCCCCCAAAATAATAAAGGTCCCTACCCTATTCTAAATTAAAAAGTTACCAGCTCTTTTACCAGCCCTTAAAGCATGCCCCTAAGTAATCAGCTCTTTTGCCTGTAAAAAAAAAATACAACCCCCCCACATTAAAATCCACCACCCACATACCCCTACTCTAACCCAAACCCCCCTTAAATAAACCTAACACTACCCCCCTGAAGATCTCCCTACCTTGAGTCGTGTTCACCCAGCCGGGCACCGATGGACCAAAAGAGGACATCCGGAGCGGCAGAAGTCTTCATCCTATCCGGGCAGAAGAGGACATCCGGACCGGCAGACATCTTCATCCAAGCGTCATCTTCTATCTTCATCCATCTGATGAGGAGCGGCTCCATCTTCAAGACCTCCGGCGCGGAACATCCTTCTTCACCGACGACTAGACGACGAATGGCGTCCCTGGTATTCCGATTGGCTGATAGGATTCTGATAGGATTCTGATAGGTTAGAGTAGGGGTATGTGGGTGGTGGGTTTTAATGTTGGGGGGGTTGTATTTTTTTTTACAGGCAAAAGAGCTGATAACTTAGGGGCAAAAAGCCCTTTTAAGGGCTGGTAAAAGAGCTGGTTACTTTTTAATTTAGAATAGGGTAGGGACCTTTATTATTTTGGGGGGCTTTTTTATTTTATTAGGGGCTTAGAGTAGGTGTAATTAGCCTAATATTCTTGTAATCTTTTTTTATTTTTTGTAATTTAGTTTAGTTTATTTAATTGTATGTAATTTTAGGTAATGTATTTAATTAATTTATTGATAGTGTAGTGCTAGGTTTAATTGTAACTTAGGCTAGGATTTATTTTACAGGTAATTTTGTAATTATTTTAACTAGGTAGCTATTAAATAGTTAATAACTATTTAATAGCTATTGTACCTAGTTAAAATAAATACAAAGTTGCCTGTAAAATAAATATAAATCCTAAAATAGCTACAATATAATTATTCGTTATATTGTAGCTATATTAGGGTTTATTTTACAGGTAAGTATTTAGTTTTAAATAGGAATACTTTAGTTAATAAGAGTTAATTTATTTTGATAGATTAAAATTATATTTAATTTAGGGGGGTGTTAGGGTAAGACTTAGCTTTAGGGGTTAATACATTTATTAGAGTAGCGGCGAGGTCCGGTCGGCAGATTAGGGGTTAATACTTGAAGTTAGGTGGCGGCGACATTGGGGGGGGCAGATTAGGGGTTAATACTATTTATTATAGGGTTTGCAAGGCGGGAGTGCGGCGGTTAAGGGGTTAATAACTTTATTAGATTAGCAGCGAGGTCCGGTGGGCAGATTAGGGGTTAATAAGTGTAGTTAGGTAGCGGCGACGTTGGGGGGCAGATTAGGGGTTAATAAATATAATATACGGGTCGGCGATGTTAGGGGCAGCAGATTAGGGGTTCATAGGGATAATATAGGTGACGGCGGTGTGCGGTCGGCAGATTAGGGGTTAAAAATATTTATTATAGTGGCGGCAATGTGGGGGGACCTCGGTTTAGGGGTACATAGGTAGTTTATGGGTGTTAGTGTACTTTAGAGCACAGTAGTTAAGAGCTTTATAAACCGGCGTTAGCCAATAAAGCTCTTAACTACTGACTTTTTTTTGCGGCTGGAGTCTTGTCGGTAGAAGGTCTACCGCTCACTTCAGCCAAGACTCTAAATACCGGAAGATCCCATTGAAAAGATAGGATACGCAATTGGCGTAAGGGGATCTGCGGTATGGAAAAGTCGCGGCTTGAAAGTGAGTGTTAGACCCTTTACTGGCTGACTCTAAATACCAGCGGGCGGCCAAAAGCAGCGTTAGGACCCCTTAACGCTGCTTTTGACGGCTAACGCAGAACTCTAAATCTAAGCGTAGTGTTTATTTGTTTGTAATTTAGTCATTTTTAATAGTAGATTTAGATCATTTTAATAGGGTTAGTTTTTTTAATATATAATATAGTTAATTTAATTGGTAGTTTAATGTAATTTTAGTATAATAGTTAGCATAGGTTAATTAATAGTTTAGAATTAGTTTCTTTTAATTCTACAGGTAAGTTTTAATTTATTATAAGATAGGGATGTTGTAATTTTAATGTAAAGTTTGCGGTTGTTAAGTTTAGGGGTTAATAGCTTAATTTAGTTTATGGTGATGTGGGGGGCTGGCAGTTTAGAGGTTAATAGGTTTAGTTAATGGTAGTGATGTGGGAGGCGAGAGGTTTAGGTGTTAATACGTTTATTTAGGTGGCAGTGGGGTCCGGGAGCGGCAGGATAGGGGTTAATAACTTTATTTAGTTGCGGTGGGGTCCGGAAGCAGCGGGATAGGGGTTAATAACTTATTTCGTTGCGGTGGGTCTGGGAGCGGCGGGATAGGGGTTAATAACTTTATTTAGTTGTGGTGGGGTCCGGGAGCAGAGGGATAGGGGTTAATAACTTTATTTAGTTGCGGTGGGGTCTGGGAGCGGCGGGATAGGGATTAATACTTTTATTTAGTTGCAATGGTGTCGGGTGGCAGATTAGGTTTCGCTGCTTTCAGACTCCCATTGATTCCTATGGCATCTGCGGCCTCCAGGGTGGCGGATTGAAAACCAGGTAACATGCACCCGTAAAGGGGCACATTTGCCTGTTTACGGGCGCGCGTTAAATAACCAGCCATTACAAGTGGCTGGTTAATGCTACAGCAAGTTTGCAATTTGCGCTAGAATTCAGAGGTATCTCTGCTTAATGAAAAAAAAATGTCCCGCAATTTCCCCCAAAATAAAGTGTACAGTTCATTTATTAATAAAAAAAATATTTTTGTAAGGAAAAATAACTGCACAAAGCAGTTATCAGGGATTATAGTTAGGGGATGTGGGGTGTTAGAAAAAAAAAAGGCACTGAAAAGTTCCTTTATATAGCGGTTTATGAGGACTGTTTTATACTACAAATATATATGTATATGTTTATATACATATATATATATGTGTTAATATGTGTATATACACGTATAAATACATAAATATATATGTATATATTCATATATATATATATATATATTTTAAATTTGTTGCCCAACGCTGCGCGACTTACCCCCTGCGCTGCGCTAGGTTCTTTGCCATGTCTGACAGCATCAGAACGAGGCTCCCATTGGAGCCTATGGAAGCATGCCATTGTGACCGCAAAGCTTCCAGGCAATTTGAACGCGAGGTAGCGTTCCCATTGCGCTAAACTTGTAATACCAGCTTACATTTGCATGCACCAGTATTACTGAGTGGAGCTCAAATACCGAAAACGCAACTTTGTGCTTCACTCGTAATCTATGCCTATATTTATTAATTAGATGATTGGTAAGTTGAATTTGATACATATTGTTCTTCTTTTTATTTTTAACTAGATATGCTAATATTTCCTCACAAATTACAGCTTGCCATATAATTTCTAAATTAGCTACTGAATCTTTATTAATATTATAGTATTCTTTCCATTTATCTGCCAGAAACTGATGGAAATTCAGACTATTATATAAATATTTAGGGAAATAAAACTGATTATTCAATTGAGTCATTAAGCTTTTTTCCATAGCCAAAAAATAGGGGCGTGACCTGAAATAATAAAAAGCGTTATCAAAGGTTTTTGTACCACAGAAATGAAAGATTTACTGATCAAAAACATGTCGATACGTGATAAAGATGTATGAGCTTTTGACATACACGTAAATTCTTTTACATCTGGATACCTATTTCTCCAAATATCTATTAAATCAAGATTGTAACGTAAGAGTTTGAGAATTTTAAAATATCTATTTGAATTCAAGGCCATATTACCACTCTAAACAAAGGGAATATGTCGTGTTAAAATCCCCACAAATAATTATATTCTGACTAGCAAACTCCAATAGCTTTATTAGTACTAATTTCCAGAAGCTCTTGTCAGTATATGGCTGGGTTATAACACAATATATTTAATAATTATTCTTTATAATATACCCCCAATAAAAATGCATATACTAAAACCATAAAATTAATATAAATGCCTAAATTATTTTTTATTAGTTAATATTTATAAACACATCGAAATATATTTGCAGAAACAAGAATATGAGTCAAACTATACAGTGTTTAAATTATTATAATATGCTATATTCTTTACCAAGCAAACCAAATTGTAACTTTATAACTAACCTTATTCACAATTGAATTGCATTAAAATATCACACTGAGACCACAAGATATTAGCTACTAACATTCAAGCAATACAATCAGCTATTTAGCCACAATGTATCCTATATAATTCCAATTTAAAACATCAGAAATTGTATATATTATTTGTGCCAACAACCAAACTCTATGCCAATTTATCTAAGCTGAATTAAATTCTTAGTTACCTACAGTTAAGACAAATTTGAAGATATATAGCTATATTTGCAAAGATAAATTACTTAGCACTAAGGATTAGTTTAAAATACACAGGCTATGAAATACAAGGTTAAAATACACTTTATTCCTTTAAGTCTGCTACCGACAGTAATAATGGATGTTTGTTATAAATATTTAGCATACAAAAGGCAAGCTTAAAACTATTCAGGGCTATGAATATAATTCTAAAATATAAATATGCTCTTTAAATCTATCTGTTGTAATTTAACTGCAGTGACTATGCATATATTTTATTTTAGATATTTACCTATATTTAACAACCTTTTTATACTTTGACAAATACTTTTGATTTAAATATCAAAATTAGAACAATCATACATCACCAGTTTGAGCCAATTTGTAGTTCAATCCTTTCCAAATATTTTCAGATCACCTCATTTGAAGAAAAGTTATTTTGCATAGATCTAAGTTAGTTTCAGCTCCTTGCTTAAGCGATTCTGTTCCCAAGTATGGCCGCCAGTTATCAATCACCAGTCTAAGCAAATCACACCAAAACTGTCTCTTCTTGCATTTAGCTTTCCTGTACATAATCATTGGAAATCTTTTTTGGTTACGCCCACGGTAGCTTGTCCCTTCTCATTGGTTCATTTTGGGATAGCATGGTTGCTAGGGAAATGCATCTTTGTTAACAACCAAATCTTTTGGCTGTAATTCTCGCATCGCAACACCAGGGGCGGCATGACAAACAAACAGCAATACAGTCCTAACATTCATTTACTGCTAATCCAAATATCTCCCTGTATAATGATTATTTAACAATACGCCAAGATTTAGAGTTTTGTCGGTAAAGACCCGAGGGTGCTAACGCTACTTTTTTTTCCTGCGCACCCTTAAGACAACGCTGGTATTTAGAGTTGTCTGAATGGCTGCATTAGCCTCAGAAAAGGGAGCGTTGAGCATTATTTAGCTCCACTTCAACCCTCAATACCAGCGTTGCCTACGGTAGCGGTAAGCTGGAAAAACGTGCTCGTGCACGATATCCCCATAGGATACAATGGGGCTGAGATGGCTGGAAAAAAACCTAACACCTGCAAAAAAGCAGCGTTCAGCTGCTAACGCAGCCCCATTGTTTTCTTATGGGGAAACACTTTCTAAGTCTACACCTATCACCCTAACATGAACCCCGAGTCTAAACACCCCTAACCTTACACTTATTAACCCTGAATCTGCCGCCCCCGCTATCGCTGACACCTACATTATAATATTAACCCCTAATCTGCCGCTCCGGACACCGCCGCAACCTACATTATAGCTATGAACCCCTAATCTACTGCCCTTAACATCGCCGACACCTATATTATATTTATTACCCCTAATCTGCCCCCCCCCAACGCCGCCGCCACCTACCTACACTTATTAACCCCTAATCTGCCGACCGTACCTCGCCGCCACTATAATAAATGTATTAACCCCTAAACCGCCGCACTCCCGCCTCGCAAACAATATAATAAATTTTATTAACCCCTAATCTGCCCTCCCTGATATCGCCGCCACCTACCTACAATTATTAACCCCTAATCTGCCGCCCCCAACGTCGCCGCTACTATAATAAAGTTATTAACCCCTAAACCTAAGTCTAACCCTAACCCTAACACCCCCCTAACTTAAATATAATTTAAATTAATCTAAATAAATTTACTATAATTAAATAAATTATTCCTATTTAAAACTAAATACTTACCTATAAAATAAACCCTAATATAGCTACAATATAACTAATAGTTACATTGTAGCTATTTTAGGATTTATATTTATTTTACAGGCAACTTTGTATTTATTTTAACTAGGTACAATAGCTATTAAATAGTTATTAACTATTTAATAGCTATCTAGTTAAAATAATTAAAAAATTACCTGTAAAATAAATCCTAACCTAAGTTACAAATACACCTAACACTACACTATCAATAAATTAAAGGGACACTGTACCCAATGTTTTTCTTTTGTAATTCAGAAAGAGCATGCAGTTTTAAGCAACTTTCTAATTTACTCCTATCAGCAATTTTTCTTCGTTCTCTTGCTATCATTATTTGAAAAAGAAGGCATCTAAGCTTTTTTTTGGTTTCAGTACTCTGGACAGCACTTTTTTATTGGTGGATGAATTTATCCACCAATCAGCAAGGACAACCCAGGTTGTTCACCAAAAATGGGCCGGCATCTAAACTTACATTCTTGCATTTCAAATAAAGATACCAAGAGAATGAAGAAAATTTGATAATAGGAGTAAATTAGAAAGTTGCTTAAAATGTCATGCTCTATCTGAATCAAGAAAGAAAATTTTTGGGTACAGTGTCCCTTTAATTAAATAAATTACCTTCAATTAGCTAAACTAAAATACAATTAAATAAACTAATCTATAATATAAAAAAAAAAAAACACTAAATTACAGAAAATAAAAAAAATTACAAGTTTAAACTAATTACACCTAATCTAAGCCCCCTAATAAAATAAAAAAGCCCCCCAAAATAATAAAATGCCCTACCCTATTCTAAATTACAAAGTAATCAGCTCTTTTACGAGCCCTTAAAAGGGCTTTTTGCGGGGCATTGCCGCAAAGTAATCAGCTCTTTTACCTGTAAATAAAAATACAACCCCCCAACATTAAAACCCACCACCCACATACTCCTACTCTAACCCACCCAAAACCCCCTTAAATAAACCTAACACTAACCTCCTGAAGATCTCCCTACCTTGAGTCGTCTTCACCCAGCCGAGCCGAATTCTTCATCCCAGCGGAGCAAGAAGAGGTCCTCCATCCGGTAGAAGTCTTCACCCAAGCGGGGCAAGAAGAAGTCCTCCATCCGTTAGAAGTCTTCATCCAAGCGGGGTCTTCTATCGTCATCCACCCGGAGCGGAGCCATCTTCCATACAGCCGACGCGGAGCCATCCTCTTCAACCGAAGGACTAACAAAGAATGACGGTTCCTTTAAGGGACGTCATCCAAGATGGCGTCCCTCGAATTCCGATTAGCTGATAGGATTCTATCAGCCAATCGTAATTAAGGTAAGAAAAATCTGATTGGCTGATTGAGAGCTAGTCAAAAGGAAGAAAAAATAAAATAAAAAAACAACATCTCCCACTTCTTCAATTCTACTCCTAACTAATCCATTTGTCCTTCACAAGGACCTGATTCTGTTAGAGGCGATTGAATCCCTGCCTCAGTACTGAGTTTATTACTTTTCTCTTTCTGATGTCTATTCCTTCCTGCCATTGTTAATGTTTTGGATTTAGAAGCAGATAAGATAAATGTAGCCCTTAAAATAATAAAAAATAAAAAAGGTATATAAATTCAAAACAAAGAACATATTCTTTTTCCTATTCTTCCTTTCTCAATATTAAACGTATATACCATTTAAACCTCTGAATGGTGAACAATTTTTAACGCTTCACACTTTGTGTAAACAGTTTCAATTATTTTAATAATCCCTGTGAAAAATCTCAACACACTTTCTTTCTTTTCTACCCTTCTCTTTCTCCCTAAAAGAATCAGTATTTAAAACAAATATATATATATATATATATATATATATATATATATATATATATATATATATATATATATATATATATAGATAGATAGATAGATAGATAGATAGATAGATAGATAGATAGATAGATATAAATTCAAAACAAACACCTTAGTGATACATAAAAAAAAAATAAGAGTCTTAACCATTAACCCCAAACCTTAAAAAATAAAAGGATTTTAGTTAAAGGGCCACGATACCCAAATGTTGAAACACTTGAAAGTGCTGCAGCATAGCTGTAAAAAGCTGACTAGAAAATATCACCTGAACATCTCTGTGTAAAAAAGAAATACATTTTACCTCCATTGCAAAGGACTTTCAGCAGCAAATCAGTATGCCTGTCCCGGGACAGGCAAGGGAGTGAGCCTTTGTGCACACTCCTGTAATTTCCCTATTCAGTGTAAGGAAGTTTACTATGAACTTTCATGAGAGTTAAGTCAAATCTCATAAGATAACAGTAAAAGAGTTCATGACCTCAGCAGTGTTGATGCTGATTGACTGTTGTTCATTTCTTCGATTATTTTTTTTTTATCTGCAGCTGGACAGCAGCTGAATTATAACTTTTTACACAGAACTTACTCTGGTGAGCTAAGGAAATTGTGAAGTAAAATATCTTCCTTTTTTACATAGAAATGCTCAGGTGATATTTTCCTGTCAGCTTTTTACAGTTATGCTGCATCAGTTTCAAGTGATTTAGCATATGAGTATTATGTCCCTTTAATGGTTATATTAAAGGAAAGAAAAAAAGAGCCAATCTCAAGACAGACTTCGAAACTCAAAGCTCTCAGTTACTGTATATCCAATACTTCCAGGGGAAGTCAAACTTAGGCTAACCCAGCAAAATTGGAATGACCATCATCACTTCTTAAAGAATCCTAAAAAGTTGTGAACCAACATGTGCTCAGAATTATTTAGCGACTATATTTATAACAATTTGCTGCCAAAATGTAGTTAGTCATCCAAGAGTCCACATGGTTAAATTTTAACTCTTCAAATAGCTTTCTTACTAAGATTCAATTTCTCACTTTGTAGTAGGTATTGTATCCCAGCTTTCGACTGCAGGAGGGAAATACTGTCCAAATATATGCCTGAAAAGTGTTTAAGCTTCCCAAGTATCAAGGATTTTCCACTGCCCTTACTTCTTAATAGAGGCTAACTGGAGGTGCACAATTTACCGTAGCGATTTTGCAAATATCACTAGCCGATATTGTGGAATTTATCCCGGCTGTGATACATGATTAAAGAGCAATACTGTCATGACCAACCTCGACGTACAACAGACCTCTGCCAGCCATATGCTAACTATGGCCATAATTATCCCTCAACATACTCTCCTGAGTTGCCAGTTTGATGTCTAGCAAGTTCTGCCTATTTTTCAAGGGCAACAATTATACACCAAACAATCACTGATAAATTAATGCAGTGGCCCATGACAGAGTTTCCCAAACACAGGTATCTGTGTTACCCTTTTATTTTCTCTTCCATAGCTTTAATCACTGTCCGTCTAGGGAAGACAAGCAAACTCGCAAAATGCAGGTTACAAAGTTTCCAGCATCTCAGTTGTGGATCCCAAGCTTCTCTATCCACTCTGTCTTTCCCGAATTACAGGGACGCAGAGGAACTTCACTTGGCGCCATCTTCCAGAGCCAGCAGCTAGCGCACGCGACGTATTGCAGGACTGCCCACCGGAAGCCTAATCCCCCCAATCATTTAAACTACGCTTCTTTTAATCTCTGCCTACCTGAGATTTTCCATTTGGCATTCTTAAGGATTTTTGTTTGTAGGACTGTGTATACTCTTGCTACCTGCATTTGCTTCAGATTCCCTGGCTTGTTTGCTGACCTTGTTATAAGGCCTATGTCTGTGTAATGCTTGTCAGACTGAACTGCTGTTAAAGGACTTTCTCTGTTTAAGTTTAATGGATTCCTGTTTAAACTCTCATTTCGTGTGCTGGATTGAAAGTGAGAACACTTGCTTCATTTTGGGATAAAACAGACATAGGGGCATATGTATCAATCTCCGAATGGAGCTTGATGCCCCATGTTTCTGGCGAGCCTGCAGGCTCGCCAGAAACAGCAGTTATGAAGCAGCGGTCACAAAGACTGCTGCACCATAACCTGTCCGCCTGCTCTGAGCAGGCGGACAGACATTGCCGGAAATCAACCCGATCGAGTACGTATTGCTCGCCGTATTCAGCGAGGTCTGTCGGACCTGATCCGCACTGTCGGATCAGGTCCGACAGACCTTGATAACTCGAGGCCATTGTTTCTTTTTTTCCACGTGAATCCTTCTATTTTGCTGCATAATTCCATGTTACTTTGCTCTTGTGAGTACAGTTTGCCTTCATTTGCTACTTTGTTTTCTACAGCAACTGTACTGAAGCTGAAGTACATTAATATACTCATTTTGTTCACCTGTTTTATCATGTTTGAAGTCTGTGGAAATCCCTAAATTGCACAACACATAGAATTCATAACAGGCTTATTAGAATAGATAAAGTAGTTTGAATCTACCAATTTGATAGATCATGCCACTTCTTCTGATATTAAGGAATCCTAATTCTGTTTGTTTTGACAAGAGAGTGGATGGAAAAGGACTCATGCCCCTACTAATGTGTTCTGTTTGTAAACTCGTTATTTCTGACCGTAGAGGCCTCTTTCAGATTTGACCTTATTTAATTTAGAAGCTTCCTTTATAAGTACGCCTCTAGTATACGCATTAAGAACTCACCATTCGATTAAGGGATTCTCAGTGGCGTTTTTATTTTCTGATAGAAAACAACGTATATTTAGACTTAGGGGTAGATTTATTAAGTGTCGGGCGGACATCGCTAAATGTCGACAGCATACGCTGTCAGCATTTAACATTGCACAAGCATTTCTAGTGAAATGCTTGTGCAATGCCGCCCCCTGCACATTCGCGTCCAATCGGGATTGGGATGATTGCTGTCCGCCACCTCGGAGGTGGCGGACGAGTTAAGGAGCAGCGGTCTTACGACCGCTCTTTCATAACTTAAGTTTCCGGTGAGCTGGAAATTACGGGGGTAGAGAGCAGCATCTGTTGCTTGTTAAATTTTCCCCTTAGAGTCAACAGGTCTTTAAGCAATTTGGATTGAAAGTCCACGATATATGTCTACCTGGATTAATGATCCCGCTGAGAGTAAGGGAAACCAAAGAATGATCTGAGCATCTTGCACACTATAATTTTGGCTTCAGAAGCCAGAGGCAGCAACAACTGGTTTAACAGAATATAATCAATGCAGGTATAAGTATGGTGAACAGGCCAATACAATATTTAGGATATATTAAAACACCAGAAGGGTTTGAGATGGATCCTGAGAAATTATCAGCAATTGAGCTGTCGCCTCAACCCAATTCCTTGAAAGATGCGCAAAGATTCCTGGCATTTGCAAATTGTTATTGTCGCCGCCAATCAGCAAGCACTACCCAGGGTTCTGAACCAAAAATGCGCCACCTCCTAAGCTTACATTCCTGTTGTTTCAAATAAAGATACCATGAGAACGACGAAAATTGATAATAGGAGTAAAGGTAGTAAGGGATACATTTTTAATTCAAAACTCAACTAGAGAGGAACTAAATAAGCAGACACTCCTTTCTGGGACCCAAGATATTTGTAATTGAATTTCAAAAGTATTTTCAAAAAGTTTATTCCCAAGATAACATTGACTTAAATAACAAAAACACATTTTGGCAACAAATTCAAATTCCCAAGATATCATCTGAAGAGTGTCAGGTCCTAAATGATCCTATCTCAGAATTAGAGATAATTACAGCTAGAACTAGAGGAATACATATGCCACCCTTACTCATTAAATTTCTTGGTACATGTCTTAGGCAAGGATTTGGGGAAAGAGATTGCTTTGCATCCTCTATTTAAACAGCAAACAGTCAAAAGTCCAGCACCCTTAAATGCCAAATGCTCGCTGCCAGGGTTCCTGCAAACCCCCAAACAGATGCACACAGAGATAGCAGCAGCATAAATTATAACCAATTTTATTATGGCACAAGAAAAAAGTCCACAACGTTTCGGGGTCTTACCCCTTAATCATGTGAATACATAGTAGCACTCAAGCATGTCCTTATATACCTATACACAGGTGTAATTAAGTAACAATTAGCAAACAGCTGATAAATTACATCTTTTCAGTAGTATTACACCCTCTAGTGGTGATCTATATTATTGCATCATTAAATTTTTATTTTTACAATCCTTCAACAAATGATACAAAAGGAACAAAGTGATCACAAAATCACTTAAAAACAAATTTAAAAACATGGAAAGAAGCCATTCTAAATAATAGCATCCATTTTCATAAGAAAATAGACCAATCCAGATCTCTATTCATACCTTTAGGTTGCAAAGTCCCTAACTTGAAGATCCAAAAAGCTTCACTTTTCTTTAATAAATTTTCCCTATTACCTCCTTTCCTGGGTCTATGTACCTGTTCTATAATCTGGAACCTGAGTTGTGAAATGTTATGTTTAGCCTTAATAAAATGGTGAGCAACAGGGGCTTCTAAATCCCCCCTCCTGATACTAGATTTATGCTCATTCATTCTCTCACGTGCCTTACGTGTCGTCTCGCCAACATAAAGGAGCCCACATGGGCATTTGATAAGATAAATTATATATTCGCTATTACAAGTACAATAGCATTTTATATTAAAAAAATTTACCTGTATGTGGGTGAAAAAACACTGCACCTTTAATCATGCTGCTGCAGCTAAAGATCTTCAAGTTAGGGACTTTGCAACCTAAAGGTATGAATAGAGATCTGGATTGGTCTATTTTCTTATGAAAATGGATGCTATTATTTAGAATGGCTTCTTTCCATGTTTTTAAATTTAATTTTAAGTGATTTTTTGAGCACTTTGTTCTCTTTGTATCATTTGTTGAATGATGCAATAATATAAATCACCACTAGAGGGTGTAATACTACTGAAAAGATGTAATTTATCAGCTGTTTGCTAATTGTTACTTAATTACACCTGTGTATAGGTATATAAGGACATGCTTGAGTGCTACTATGTATTCACATGATTAAGGGGTAAGACCCCGAAACGTTGTGGACTTTTTTCTTGTGCCATAATAAAATTGGTTATAATTTATGCTGCTGCTATCTCTGTGTGCATCCTCTATTTAAAGACATTTTAGGGATCTTGAGAGAAACTATGACATTTTTTAAATCTGACACTAAAATATCGAAATGGCTTCCAGTGGAGGGCAATTTATATTTTACTCTAGGTCTGTCGACCAATGTTTTTTGAATATGGGCTTCCAACCAAATTTTATTAATTAGGGATCTATTTAATTCAGAAACACACAAATTCCATACCTTTGAAAAGTTTTGAAATAAATTTCCTCTGGTATTAACCAAACATAAATTCTATTACCTTCAGTTAAAAAAATTATGCCTTTCAATTAATTAAAAAAAAATAGAATTTGGCAAATTCACTCCTTACTAGATACTTTATACTCAAAGAAATGTTCTATTTCATCAATCTATAGATTAATTCAAGGGAAAGAAATAGAAATATTAAATAATTATTTCCAAAGTAAATGGGGGAACCTCCGGAGACTACTGAACTAATAGATAAAATAATAAAAAGTTTAAATACTGTTTAGCGTCTAAATGTCTCTGTGTATATGAGAGAAACGTAGTTTAAACTAGTACACAAAGACTATTTGACTCTAGGTAGAGTATCTAAATGGAAGAAGGATATCACAAATAATTGTATTAAATGCTGGTTTATTAACCCAGACATGGGCCATCTTATTTTTGACTGCCCTAAATTAAAACAGTTTTGGTCCAAAATGTCATATTTACACTCTAAGATAATAAAAATAAAAATTAATTTAACAAAAGAGACAGTTCTTTTCCTGTCAGTAGAAAATACACGGAAAAAATAAAAAAACTTTATTATACAAACAATATTAATTTTTAGGAAACTAGATTTTAAATACTGGACTAATTAAAAGATCCCCTCTCTTAGACAGGCTAAAAATTCTATAATTGTACAGGTGATAATAGAGGCATATGGTTCTAAACTAATGGGGGAAGAAGTGTTAGTTAAAAATGTTTGTAAAACTTGAAGAAAGTTTATTAAATATACTGGCATAGACTAAACCAAATAGGTTGTATTCTTAACATCCAAATATAAGTGACATGGAGCTTGATCGAGAGAGAGATAAGAGAGAGAAGATGGGAAGCATTACATTTATTTTATAATTTTTGTTTCTTTCTCTCACTAAAGGGAAGGGATAAGGAGAAGTAGTATGTAATAATAGACTATTTCTTTTCATCACTATGTGTTTGTATGTAATGTTAAAGATGATGTTTGTCTTATTTATACATCCAATAAAGCAATTATAAAAATAAAAAAGAGATCATTACAGCTATTAATTTTCTCCCATTAAATAAAGTAGCTGGACCAGACCAGTTACCTAATGAATTCTACAAAGTTTTAGCTCCAGATAGCTTGGACACATTACTAGCTCTTTTTAATGGTTATTATAGTCATGGAAGGTCATCATCATATAATTTCACAAGAGCTCTCACTACACTAATATTCAAAAAACAGAAAGATGCAGCAAGTCTAGGGGCATACTGGCTGATCTCACTATTAAACTCTGATTATAAAATCCTAGCTAGTATTCTAGCTGGGAGACTTCAAAAAATTCTCCCTAAGATTATACACTCTGACCAAATAGGTTTTATGGTGGGATGTAACTGGTAACTTAATATTTGTAAAACCCTCTTAGTGCTAGATTATCTTTGGGAAAAAGGTAGAGATAAAAAGTATAAACCTCAGTCAGATGCTGCCATTATTACATTAGATGCTGAAAAAGCGTTCAATTGTGTAAGTTGGGACCATCTTTTCACTTCATTGGTTAACTTTGGAATAGAAGGTAATTTTTTAAACTATGCTCAAAATATTTATAATAATCCTGCCTCAACATTATTAATTAATGGCTTAATGTCAAGAAACCTCAAGCTCCATAGGGGGATGAGGCAAGGCTGTCCACTCTCCCCGCTCCTGTTTAATATTGCAATTGAACCTCTTGTCATCCTATTCAGAAAAAGACTAGAAGGTATTCAAATAGCTAATAATATTTTGAAAGTTTCATTATATGTGGATGATTTAATATTATTTTTTTAAGTAATATGAAGAATAATATTCCGGAATTATTGCAAGTAATTAAGCAGTTTAGCTCTTTTTCTGGCTATAAAGTGAATATTTAAAATTCCTAAATCTTGTGGATCTTTAAAAATAATATGTATTTCCAGAAACAGATAAATTTATAACCTATTTAGGAATTAATATTAGTAAATGTCCAGGGGACTGGTACAAACTGAATATTACGGAAACTATCGAGAAGATTATTTTGCTCATTAAAAATTGTTGCAACCTACCGCTCTCCTTATCAGGTAGAATCAACTTATTTAAAATAATAACTTTTCCAAAAATCCTTTATAAACTACAAAACCTCCCCATTTTTATGTATCATAAAGATCTTTTTAAAATAAACTGTGCGCTTAAGCGCTTTTTATGGGGTAAAAAAAACCCAGACTATCAGTAAAGAAATTACAGCAAACAAAAAAGTTTGATGGTCTTGCACTACCTAATTTAAAGTATTACAATTGGACGTGTCTAGATAAATTTGCGGCGGAATGGTTAACTGAGAGCGAATATTATACACCCAGAGATATAGAAGCAAATATAGTTCTCGCATTCAACTTAAAGAATTTATTACATATGGCCATTAACTTACTCTCAATCCGAGCTAGGAATATGTCATGTTTCAGAAATGTAATCATAGCATGGCACAGATATACCAGATGAAAATTAATCCAATGGTATCTAGATATTTATCTTTCAGAGCAAATCCTAACTTCCCTGAAGGCTTATCTTCTGAGACGCTTTTGAGATGGGAGAATAAAGGTTTAACTTTTGTATGCCAAATGATCAATAATGTAATATTTCAGTTAGGTCATTTGAAGAACTGAAGGCAGAATTTGGCTTAGAGAACCGAGACTTTTTTGCCTTTTTGCAAGCTAGACACTATACAATGGGTATCTCTATTAGAGGAAGATGGCAAGAATAGTGATGGTCGACTCTTAACTCCTGCTTAAATATATATAGAAATGTGAATCATCAATTATCAAATTGATATAAGACCTTAATACAAAAAGAAGGTGTAGAAAATATTGAAAGTTTAGCAGAGAAGTGGCAGGCTTCACTCGGACGACAAATAAATAGCACTACGATAAGCCTAAGCACTAAGAGAGCAGAAGTGACATCGCCCTCAACTATCTGGAGGGAATCACATCTTAAAATTGTATATAAAGCCTATTTAACCCCTGTAATTATCTCTAAGTGGAATTAAGGGTAGGCATTATATTTGTTCAGCAGAGTCTGGAACTTTCTTTTCTCTATTCAATAGACAGGAAGAAAATGCAGAGGGAGGAATTGGAGGTCATTAAGATGTAAAGATTTAAATTTTTCTCCATCTCTCCCCCCCCCCAGAATATGCAACCTTAATATTCCGTTAAGTTATATTTGTCAGCCTCAATTATAAGGCTATGTACACTCTGAATCAATTTTGTGGTCACGTGTTTATTATTTTTCATCTCCCCAGAATTTGTAATTCTAATATTTGTTTTGGTTATATCTGCCAGTCTCATTTGTATGGCTAAGTACATTTTGAATAATGTCACAGCTATGTCCTGTATAAAATCTAATAAATAAAAAAAAAAAATAATAATAAAAAAACACTTTAGTCTGTACTAAAACCAGTAAATGACCAAAAAAAACAAAAAACTTTTAATGCCATTCACACTGATATACCTCTGCTGCTGCCACTACCCAGGACAATTGAATCGTGGAATTCTAGGTTTCCGCAAACTAATAAATTGAAACCTAAAACACAATTTGGTAAAAACCTAAAAACATACGGCTAGATTTAGAGTTTTGTCGGTAACGACCCGCGTAGCTAACGCTGGCTTTTTTCTGGCCGCACCTTTAAAATAACTCTGGTATTGAGAGTCCACAGAATGGCTGCGTTAGGCTCAAAAAAAGGAGCGTAGAGCATATTTAACGCAACTGCAACTCTCGAATACCAGAGTTGCTTACGGACGCGGCCAGCCTCAAAAACGTGCTCGTGCACGATTCCCTCATAGGAAACAATGGGGCTGTTTGAGCTGAAAAAAAACCTAACACCTGCAAAAAAGCCGCGTTCAGCTCCTAACGCAGCCCCATTGTTTGCTATGGGGAAACACTTCCTACGTCTGCACCTAACACTCTAACATGTACCCTGAGTCTAAACACCCCTAACCTTACACTTATTAACCCCTAATCTGCCGCCCCGCTATCGCTGACCCCTGCATATTATTATTAACCCCTAATCTGCCGCTCCGTAAACCGCCGCTACTTACATTATCCCTATGTACCCCTAATCTGCTGCCCCTAACACCGCCGACCCCTATATTATATTTATTAACCCCTAATCTGCCCCCCACAACGTCGCCTCCACCTGCCTACACTTATTAACCCCTAATCTGCCGACCGGACCGCACCGCTATTATAATAAAGTTATTAACCCCTAATCAGCCTCACTAACCCTATAATAAATAGTATTAACCCCTAATCTGCCCTCCCTAACATCGCCGACACCTAACTTCAAACATTAACCCCTAATCTGCCGACTGGAGCTCACCGCTATTCTAATAAATGTATTAACCCCTAAAGCTAAGTCTAACCCTAACACTAACACCCCCCTAACTTAAATATAATTTAAATCGAAAACGAAATTCTATCAGCCAATCGGAATTAAGGTAGGAATATTCTGATTGGCTGATGGAATCAGCCAATCAGAATCAAGTTCAATCCGATTGGCTGATTGGATCAGCCAATCGGATTGAAATTGATTCTGATTGGCTGATTCCATCAGCCAATCAGAATATTCCTACCTTAATTCCGATTGGCTGATAGAATCCTATCAGCCAATCGGAATTCGAGGGACGCCATCTTGGATGACGTCATTTAAAGGAACCGTCATTCGTCGTTCAGTCGTCGGCCAGGATGGATGTTCCGCTTCGGAGGTCTTCAGGATGCTGCCGCTCCGCTCCGGATGGATGACGATAGAAGATCCCGCTTGGATGAAGACTTCAATCGGATGGAAGACCTCTTCTGCCCCGCTTGGATGAAGACTTCTACCGGATGGAGGACCTTCTCTTGCTCCGCTTGGATGAAGAATTTGGCTCGGCTGGGTGAAGACGACTCAAGGTAGGGAGATCTTCAGGGGCTTAGTGTTAGGTTTATTTAAGGGGGGTTTGGGTTAGATTAGGGGTATGTGGGTGGTGGGTTGTAATGTTGGGGGGGTATTGTATGTTTTTTTTTACAGGCAAAAGAGCTGAACTTCTTGGGGCATGCCCGCAAAGGGCCCTGTTCAGGGCTGGTAAGGTAAAAGAGCTTTGAACTTTAGTAATTTAGAATAGGGTAGGGCATTTTTTTTATTTTGGGGGGCTTTGTTATTTTATTAGGGGGCTTAGAGTAGGTGTAATTAGTTTAAAATTGTTGTAATATATTTCTAATGTTTGTAAATATTCTTTTTTATTTTTTGTACTTTAGTTAGTTTATTTCATTGTAGTTATTTGTAGGTATTGTATTTAATTAATGTATTGATAGTGTAGTGTTAGGTTTAATTGTAGGTAATTGTAGGTATTTTATTTAATTAATTTAATGATAGTATAGTGTTAGGTTTAATTGTAACTTAGGTTAGGATTTATTTTACAGGTAATTTTGTACTTATTTTAACTAGGTAACTATTAAATAGTTCTTAACTATTTAATAGCTATTGTACCTGGTTAAAATAAATACAAAGTTACCTGTAAAATAAATATAAATCCTAAAATAGCTATAATATAATTATAATTTATATTGTAGCTATATTAGGATTTATTTTACAGGTAAGTATTTAGCTTTAAATATGAATAAGTTACGGCTAGATTTAGAGTTTTGTCAGTAACGACCCGCGTAGCTAACGCTGGCTTTTTTCTGGCCGCTCCTTTAAAATGACTCTGGTATTGAGAGTCCATATAATGTCAGCGTTAGGCTACAAAAAAGGAGCGTAGAGCATATTTAACGCAACTGCAACTCTCGATACCAGAGTTGCTTACGGACGCGGCCAGCCTCAAAAACGTGCTCGTGCACGATTCCCCCATAGGAAACAATGGGGCTGTTTGAGCTGAAAAAAAACCTAACACCTGCAAAAAAGCCGCGTTCAGCTCCTAACGCAGCCCCATTGTTTGCTATGCGGAAACACCTCCTAAGTCTGCACCTAACACCCTAACATGAACCCTGAGTCTAAACACCCCTAACCTTACACTTATTAACCCCTAATCTGCCGCCCCCGCTATCGCTGACCCCTGTATATTATTTTTAACCCCTAATCTGCCGCTCCGTAAACCGCCGCTACTTACATTAACCCTATGTACCCCTAATCTGCTGCCCCTAACACCGCCGACCCCTATATTATATTTATTAACCCCTAATCTGCCCCCCACAACGTCGCCTCCACCTGCCTACACTTATTAACCCCTAATCTGCCTAGCGGACCGCACAGCTATTATTATAAAGTTATTAACCCCTAATCCGCCTCACTAACCCTATAATAAATAGTATTAACCCCTAATCTGCCCTCCCTAACATCGCCGACACCTAACTTCAATTATTAACCCCTAATCTGCCGACCGGAGCTCACCGCTATTCTAATAAATGTATTAACCCCTAAAGCTAAGTCTAACCCTAACACTAACACCCCCCTAAATTAAATATAATTTAAATCTAACGAAATTAATTAACTCTTCTTAAATAAATTATTCCTATTTAAAGATAAATACTTACCTGTAAAATAAATCCTAATATAGCTACAATATAAATTAAAATTATATTATAGCTATTTTAGGATTAATATTTATTTTACAGGTAACTTTGTATTTATTTTAACCAGGTACAATAGCTATTAAATAGTTAAGAACTATTTAATAGTTACCTAGTTAAAATAATAACAAAATTACCTGTAAAATAAATCCTAACCTAAGTTATAATTAAACCTAACACTACACTATCATTAAATTAATTAAATACAATATCTACAATTATCTACAATTAAACCTAACACTACACTATCAATACATTAATTAAATACAATATCTACAAATAACTACAATGAAATAAACTAACTAAAGTACAAAAAATAAAAAAGAACTAAGTTACAAAAAATAAAAAAATATTTACAAACATAAGAAAAATCTTACAACAATTTTAAACTAATTACACCTACTCTAAGCCCCCTAATAAAATAACAAAGCCCCCCAAAATAAAAAAATGCCCTACCGTATTCTAAATTACTAAAGTTCAAAGCTCTTTTACCTTACCAGCCCTGAACAGGGCCCTTTGCGGGGCATGCCCCAAGAAGTTCAGCTCTTTTGCCTGTAAAAAAAAACATACAATACCCCCCCCCCCAACATTACAACCCACCACCCACATACCCCTAATCTAACCCAAACCCCCCTTAAATAAACCTAATACTAAGCCCCTGAAGATCATCCTACCTTGTCTTCACCATACCAGGTTCACCGATCGCTCCTGGCTCCAAAATCTTCATCCAACCCAAGCGGGGGCTGGCGATCCATCATCCGGTGGCTGAAGAGGTCCAGAAGAGGCTCCAAAGTATTCATCCTATCCGGGAAGAAGAGTAGATCCGGACCGGCAACCATCATCTTCCAAGCGGCATCTTCTATCTTCATCCGATGAGGACCGGCTCCATCCTGAAGACCTCCACCGCGGACCCATCTTCATCCGGCGACGTCCAACTGAAGAATGACGGTTCCTTTAAGGGACGTCATCCAAGATGGCGTCCCTCGAATTCCGATTGGCTGATAGGATTCTATCAGCCAATCGGAATTAAGGTAGGAATATTCTGATTGGCTGATGGAATCAGCCAATCAGAATCAAGATCAATCCGATTGGCTGATCCAATCAGCCAATCAGATTGAGCGCGCATTCTATTGGCTGTTCCGATCAGCCAATAGAATGCAAGCTCAATCTGATTGGCTGATTGGATCAGCCAATCGGATTGATCTTGATTCTGATTGGCTGATTCCATCAGCCAATCAGAATATTCCTACCTTAATTCCGATTGGCTGATAGAATCCTATCAGCCAATCGGAATATTTTTTTATTTTTTGTAACTTAGTTCTTTTTTATTTTTTGTACTTTAGTTAGTTTATTTCATTGTAGTTATTTGTAGATATTGTATTTAATTAATGTATTGATAGTGTAGTGTTAGGTTTAATTGTAGATAATTGTAGATATTGTATTTAATTAATTTAATGATAGTGTAGTGTTAGGTTTAATTATAACTTAGGTTAGGATTTATTTTACAGGTAATTTTGTTATTATTTTAACTAGGTAACTATTAAATAGTTCTTAACTATTTAATAGCTATTGTACCTGGTTAAAATGAATACAAAGTTACCTGTAAAATAAATATTAATCCTAAAATAGCTATAATATAATTTTAATTTATATTGTAGCTATATTAGGATTTATTTTACAGGTAAGTAGCTTTAAATAGGAAGAATTTATTTAAGAA
Source organism: Bombina bombina (assembly GCF_027579735.1). Taxonomy (NCBI): domain Eukaryota; kingdom Metazoa; phylum Chordata; class Amphibia; order Anura; family Bombinatoridae; genus Bombina; species Bombina bombina. The sequence continues at coordinate 458,308,071 of NC_069504.1, read as the reverse complement.
GAGTTAATTAATTTCGTTAGATTTAAATTATATTTAATTTAGGGGGGTGTTAGTGTTAGGGTTAGACTTAGCTTTAGGGGTTAATACATTTATTAGAATAGCGGTGAGCTCCGGTCGGCAGATTAGGGGTTAATAATTGAAGTTAGGTGTCGGCGATGTTAGGGAGGGCAGATTAGGGGTTAATACTATTTATTATAGGGTTAGTGAGGCGGATTAGGGGTTAATAACTTTATTATAGTAGCGGTGCGGTCCGCTCGGCAGATTAGGGGTTAATAAGTGTAGGCAGGTGGAGGCGACGTTGAGGGGGGCAGATTAGGGGTTAATAAATATAATATAGGGGTCGGCGGTGTTAGGGGCAGCAGATTAGGGGTACATAAGGATAACTTAAGTAGCGGCGCTTTGCGGTCGGCAGATTAGGGGTTAATTATTGTAGGTAGCTGGCGGCGACGTTTTGGGGGGCAGGTTAGGGGTTAATAAATATAATATAGGGGTCGGCGGTGTTAGGGGCAGCAGATTAGGGGTACATAAGGATAACGTAGGTGGCGGTCGGCAGATTAGGGGTTAAAAAAATTTAATTGAGTGGCGGCGATGTGGGGGGGGCCTCAGTTTAGGGGTACATAGGTAGTTTATGGGTGTTAGTGTACTTTAGAGTACAGTAGTTAAGAGCTTTATGAACTGGCGTTAGCCCAGAAAGCTCTTAACTACTGACTTTTTTCTGCGGCTGGAGTTTTGTTGTTAGAATTCTAACGCTCACTTCAGACACGACTCTAAATACCGGAGTTAGAAAAATCACATTGAAAAGATAGGATACGCAATTGACGTAAGGGAATGTGCGGTATGGAAAAGTCGCGGCTGAAAAGTGAGCGTTAGACCCTTTTTTGACTGACTCCAAATACCGGAGGTAGCTTAAAACCAGCGTTAGGAGCCTCTAACGCTGGTTTTCACGGCTACCGCCAAACTCCAAATCTAGGCCTTATTTAATAAGAGTTAATTTATTTCGTTAGAATAAAATTATATTTAACTTAGGGGGGTGTTAGGGTTAGAATTAGCTTTAGGGGTTAAAAAATTTATTAGAATAGCGGTGAGCTCCGGTCGGCAGATTAGGGGTTAATTATTGTAGGTAGCTGGCTGCGACGTTGTGGGGGGCAGGTTAGGGGTTAATAAATATAATATAGGGGTCGGCGGTGTTAGGGGCAGCAGATTAGGGGTACATAAGGATAACGTAGGTGGCGGCGCTTTGCGGTCGGCAGATTAGGGGTTAATAAGTGTAGGTAGGTAGCGGCGACGTTGTGGGGGGCAGATTAGGGGTTAATAAATATAATATAGGGGTCGGCGGTGTTAGGGGCAGCAGATTAGGGGTACATAAGTATAACGTAGGTGGCGGTCGGCAGATTAGGGGTTAAAAAACTTTAATCGAGTGGCGGCGATGTGGGGGGACCTCGGTTTAGGGGTACATAGGTAGTTTATGGGTGTTAGTGTACTTTAGAGTACAGTAGTTAAGAGCTTTATGAACCGGCATTAGCCCAGAAAGCTCTTAACTCCTGACTTTTTTCTGCGGCTGGAGTTTTGTCGTTAGATTTCTAACGCTCACTTCAGCCACGACTCTAAATACCTGGGTTAGAAAGATCCCATTGAAAAGATAGGATACGCAATTGACGTAAGGGGATCTGTGGTATGGAAAAGTCGCGGCTGGAAAGTGAGCGTTAGACCCTTTTTTTAATGACTCCAAATACCGGCGGTAGCCTAAAACCAGCGTTAGGAGCCTCTAACGCTGGTTTTCACGGCTACCGCCAAACTCCAAATCTAGGCCATAGTTATGTTACATCTATTTATTTGGCAATGTAGTTCAGATATTAAGCAAAGGCAAAATAATAATAAATATATATATTTTTTTAAATAACTTTTTATTAAAAAGATTAATAGCATACATTAGTTTTGCAGTCATGTATAACTAAAACATAGCTTCTAAATACAAACAATTTCAAAACAAGTTTGCAGACAGGAGTGTTCCTTGTAGCCAGTGAGAAGTTAAAGTACCAGTATACATGCTGTTATCTAAGAGTGGTTACAATGACATCTTGCGTTCCGTGTTATTGCTTAGGATATAGGAGAGGCGAAAGTGTCCTGTAGATTAAGGTGAATGAGAATGAGTATGTGTGTCGACCATTTCTCTGATTGTGTGCTACTCGGAATGTCGCAAGTCCCTTATTCATATATTCCTCCCATAAAAAGTATATGGAATGAAAGTCATCTTGTCGGTTGGTCTGTCCGTAATGGTATTTTTCCAATATTAGGTAATGTGTGACTGTTCCCTTCCAAACAGCGATTGTAGGGAGGTCTGTTTTTTTCCAGCTCAGTGGTATCAGTTTTTTAGCAGAGTTAACCATTATTGTTAGAAGTGCTAGTCTAAGTTTACATTTTTTTGGGGAAAAAGGTTAAAGAGAAAGGTCCAGATAGTAAAAGGCATGGAGATATTCAGTACCTGCTCAATTTCTTTTTTGATTGATTCCCAGTACTCTTTAGCTATTGAGCATTTCCACCAGATGTGGAACAGAGTTCTGCTATCTTGGCAGCCTCTCCAGCATGTTGCTGAAGCATTAGGGAAGAGCTGGTGGAGACATGCGAGGGTATAATACCATCTGCACATCAATTTGAGATTAATTTCCAATATGGATACTGAGGAGGAAAATTTACTCATGTGGAAAAATATGTTGTGCCATACTTGTTCGGGAAGGGAGCTTTCAGTTTCCTTTTGTCAGGGTGCCAGGAATCAGACTGAGACGAGAAGTGCAAAAATAATCACACCTTTATTAATAGCAAAAAATTATAATAATAAGTCCAAAAGTCAAATAACAAGCCAGGAATCAAAACCAGAGCTGGAAGTCAGACGAGCCGAGTCAGGAGCCAAAGCGAATAGTCAAACGAGCCAGAATCAGGAACAAGGAGAACAGCAGAGTCAGGAACAAGCCAGGGATCAGGAACCAGGAGGGACGTCAGACAACCAGGTAATACACAGGAGCTCTCACAAACAGGTCTGAGACAACGCAAGGGCAAAGCATACTGAACAGAGGCCCTTTAAATAATAAGTGATGACGTCACAATTCTGAGACTGCATCCTGTCTCACACGGATGATGTACACCAGTCTGGCCATAAAAGGAAGTATAGGAAATGAGCAGCATCACACAGTATGCACCAGAGTCAGCAAGAGAGGTGACTAAAATGGCTGCCAGCAGCACATGGCAAACAAAGCAGGGAAAAAACCCTGACAGTACCCTCCCCTCAACGACCCCTCCCCCATAGGAGGACAAAAGGCTTATTGGGGAAATGGGTATGGAAGGCACGGAGGAGGGTGGGAGCATGAATATCATAGGAGGGAACCCATGAATGCTCCTCCGGACTGTAGCCCCTCCAGTGAACCAAATACTGTACGTGGCCCCTGGGCATACGAGAGTCAATAATGCTGCTGACCTCATACTCCTCATGGTTGTCAACAAAGATAGGACGGGGACGAGGCAACACAGTGGTAAACCGATTACAAACCAATGGTTTCAAGAGGGAGAAATGAAAAACAATCGAGATGTGCATTGCAGGAGGAAGGTCAAGAGCGTAGGCCACAGGATTGACTCGTCGGAGTATTCGAAAAGTACCAACATAACGGGGAGCCAGTTCATTGGAAGGCACACGAAGGTTCAAGTTGCGGGAGGACAGCCAAACTCTCTCACCAACCTGGTAGGAAGGCGCGGGCAGACGCCTACGATCAGCCTGGAACTTTTAGCACTGCATAGAATGATGATGGCAATCCTGAATCTGACCCACGTGTAACGGAGTTGCCAGAGATGCTCCTCCAAATCCGGAATACCCTGAGACATGAATGAATCAGGCAACAAGGATGGTTGAAACCCATAATTCGCCATGAACAGGGATAACTTGGAGGAAGCATTAATAGCACTAATACGAGCAAATTCTGCCCAAGGTAACCGTTCAGACCAATTATTGTGATGATCTGAGACATACCAATGGAGGAACTGTTCCAGAGCTTGATTAGACCGTTCTGCAGCCCCATTGGATTGAGGGTGATATGCCGAGGAGAAGGAAAGCTGGTTCCCCATTTGAGCACAAAAGAAATGCCAAAATCTGGAGACAACTGGCTACCCCAGTCCGACACTATCTCCTTGGGTAACGCATGTAAACGGAAGACCTCCCGGGCAAAAATAGAAGCAAGCTCCTGAGCGGTAGGCAACTTCAAGGGAATACAATGTGACATTTTAGAAAAACGATCAACCACCATAAGGATAACAGTATTGCCATTGGAAACAGGGAGCTCGACAATGAAGTCAATGGAAAGATGTGTTCAAGGATGCTCACCATTAGCAAGAGGTTGAAGAAGACCCACAGGAAGACGTTGAGGAGTCTTATTCTGTGCACAAACTGAGCAGGAGGCAACATACGCAGCAACATCAGAACGAAGACCTGGCCACCAGAATTGTCGACTGACAGACCAAATCATTTGGTTCTTGCCTGGGTGACCTGCGGCTTTAGGATAGTGGTAAGTGTGCAAAAGTTTAATTTGAAGATTCTCAGGAACAAAACACTTACCACTAGGTTTCTCAGGAGGTGCATTGGTTTGTGCAGCCAGGATCTCCTCCCCCAAGGGAGAAGTCAAATTAGTACGTATGGTAGCCAAAACATGGTCAGGAGGTATAACAGGAGTAGTTACAGACTCCTCCTTGGACAGAGGCAAAAATTGTCGAGAGAGGGCATCAGCCCTAACATTCTTACTACCAGGCTGTCATGATTCCACCTTAAATCCCTTTGTCCACCTTTACTATTCACCTATAAAAGGATATCAGACACACCTGTTTAATGCTTGATTATTGAAGTTGTGTTTCTGAAGAACTTGCTGTTCCTCCGTTGCTACTCTCTCAAGCCTTTAACTAATTTTTGAGAATCATCTACATTGGATCAAGTTTTCACTTTCAAAGTGTATCTCAAGTGATTATATCTTCCAAACTTACTTCTCCAAGGTATTTATCCCTTTCCGTAATCTATAGCCTGAATCTGTGACGTCATCTCACACGCTGTATCACAGGATCCGTACAGCACTCGCATCTTACAGCCTCCTCCTCTCTGACCTGTTCAGTGAACGCTGCCTAATCAATAACGCTGCTTTCCAGCTGTGTCTTCGATACATTTCAGTCTCCGATCAGGTACAAACTTCCTCAAGCTCATAAACTGTTTTTGCCTCAAGTAAGATTATCTTATAACTTACAAAGTATATTTTGTCAATTCAAGTTTACATATTATAATTAGCGGATACATAATTTTTCTATCTTTTTGCTCACCATTTTTGTCTCCTATTTTTCTCTTGTGCGCACAGAGTGTATTATTTTTTGTCATTAATACAGCCTGTCTCTTGTAAGACAAATCTTATTTCTGAGTGAGTTTACTCCAAGAATCTTTTTCCTCAGATTTTCCACTCTGTATTATTTTTTATTTACACAAATCATTTATCAATTACTAATATTAAGTTGCTTTATTCCATGAGTTTAACTTATTCAAAGCTATATTTGTTAAATATTGGAAAAAAGCTACAAATCTATTTTTATTTTCCTGGAGACATGACACAGGCAGGTAGGAGACCACATAATTAAACCGAGATAAAAATAGCGCCCATCTGGCCTGTCGGGGCAATAAACGTCTTGCTTCAGATAGATAAGTTAAATTCTTGTGGTCAGTAAGAATGAGCACTGGCACGCTAGTACCCTCGAGAAGATGCCTCCATTCCTTGAGTGCCAAAATAATGGCCAGTAATTCCCTGTTGCCAATTTCATAATTGCACTCCGCTGGAGACAATTTCTTAGAGAAGAAACCACACGGATGCAAGGAACCATCAGGCGTAGGACGTTGAGACAAGAGGGCACCTCCTCCAGTCTCAGATGCATCGACCTCAAGAACGAAGGCAGGACAGGGTTAGTATGAGCCAGAACTGGAGCAGCAGCAAAGGCAGTCTTAAGACTATCAAAGGCCTTAATGGCAGTAGGTGACCAATGGAGTGGATCATTCTCTTTACGGGTCATGTCTGTGATGAGTTTGACCAAGGAAAAAAAGTTTTTAATAAACTTTCTATAGTAATTGGTGAACCCCAAAAAAACGTTGAATAGACCAAAGACTAACTGGGCGAGGCCACTGCAGAACTGCAGATAACTTGTCAGGATCCATGGAGAACCCTGCAACGGAGATAAAATAACCTAGGAAGGTTACTTGAGTCTGATGGAACTCACATTTCTCGAGTTTACAAAACAGGTCGTTCTCACATAGTCTCTGAAGAACCCGTGCAACATCAGAACGATGAGCCTCAACTGTGGGTGAGTGTATGAGGATGTCGTCTAAGTACACCACAACACACTGTTGCAACATATCTCGTAGGACATCATTAATAAATTCCTGGAAAACAGCAGGAGCATTACATAGGCCAAAGGGCATTACAAGATACTCATAATGCCTGCTCCTGGTGTTAAATGCTGTTTTCCATTTGTGGCCCTCCTTGATCCTAACGAGATTGTACGCTCCTCTCAAATCAAGTTTAATAAAGACCGTAGCTCCCTTGAGGCGGTCAAAGAGTTCCGTAATGAGAAAAATAGGGTAAGAATTCTTAATGGTAAGATGATTAAGACCCCTATAATTGATGCATGGTCTTAACTCGCCACCCTTTTTCTTTACAAAGAAGAAGCCAGCCCTGCAGGAGAGCAGGATTTGCGGATGATCCCCCGTGACAGAGCATCGGCAACATACTCCTCCACAGCACAATTCTCTGCAACAGACAGAGGGTAAACCCAGCCCGAGGAGGAATGGCTCCGGGTTGCAGGTCTATGGCACAATCGTAAGACCGGTGAGGAGGCAATGTACCGGCACGCACCTTTTCGAAAACGTCTAGGAACTCTCGGTACTCCTCTGGCAATTGAGATACCGAAGAAGTGCACAAGATTTTAACTGGTTTTCAAAGACAAGTGGATGTACATTGCGGAAACCCCAACAAAATTTTGGACCTACGCCAGTCGAGACTGGGATTGTGCTTTTGGAGCCAGGGATAACCCAGAACCACCGGAAAATGCGGAGAGTTTATCACCTGGAACTGGAAGGTTTAAAAATGGAGAGCCCCAATAGCCATGGATAATAGAGCAGTTTCGTGAGTAACGAGTGCGGGCTGAAAGGGCCTGCCATCAATAGCCTCAATAGCAAGCGGAACGGACCGAGGCAAAGCAGGAATAGAGTTCTTTGATACAAAAGCACTGTCAATGAAATAGCCCGCAGCACCGGAGTCAACAAGAGCCTTGGTGACTATGGAGGAGTCCACCCAGGAAAGGACAACCGTGACCAAAGGTTTCTCTTTTAACGGTTCCGGGGACGAGGATAAACCACCCAAGGTCTGCCCCCGACAGGACCTTCGGTGTGAGCGTTTCCCGGCCGTGTAGGACAAGACTTCAAAAGGTGGCCCTGTAACCCACAATAGAGGCAGTGCCCCTCCCTCCTCCTAAAGGCCCTCTCCGCCACAGAGAGATGCGTGAATCCCAACTGCATCGGCTCAGCAGTACCTGGTGACTCGGGACCAGGAGGCATGGGAGGAGAGGGAGGCATGGGTGGGAACAAACACGTAGGAGACAACGGAACAGAAGGCTTCTGCAAGCGCTCCTTGAAAGAGGGCCTCTCACTAAGTCTGATGTCAATTAGGATCAAAAAATACACCAATGCCTCAAGATCTTCTGGTTAATCTCTGGCAGCAACTTCGTCTTTAATCGCATCAGAGAGTCCATGAAAGAAGGCGGCAACAAGGGCTTCAGTATTCCAACCTACCTCTGCGGCAAGCTTACGGAACTCAATGGCATACTGAGCAACAGATCTTGTACCTTGCTGAATGGACATGAGTCGTTTAGCAGCAGAGGAGGAGCGAGCCGGAACATCAAATACCCTTCGAAAGGAGGCCACAAATTCAGGGTAATTTGAAATCACAGGGTTATTAGTCTCCCACAAGGGATTAGCCCAGGCAAGAGCTCTGTCAGAGAGTAACGAGATGAGAAATCCCACCTTAGCTCTGTCAGAGGGAAACGCCTGAGGTAACATCTCAAAGTAAATGCCCACCTGGTTCAAAAACCCTCTGTACTGATAAGGATCGCCTCCATATCGCTGAGGTAGACGTGCAAAACCGGACATGCTCCTGGTAGGACTAGGTGCAGCAGTGGAAACAGGAGCAGCCACAACTTGTGGGACACTTTGGTCCAAATGTGCAGTGCGAGTCAGCAGTGTTTGCAGGGCTAGTGCAAATTGATCCAAACGGTGATCCTGTTCATCCATCAGGATTCATGGCCCTTGCGTAATGTCAGGGTGGCAGGAATCAGACTGAGACGAGAAGTGCAAAAATAATCACACCTTTATTAATAGCAAAAAATAATAAAAAGTCCACAAGTCAAATAACAAGCCAGGAATCAAAACCAGAGCTGGTAGTCAAACGAGCCGAAATCAGGAACAAGGAGAACAGCAGAGTCAGGAACAAGCCAGGGATCAGGAACCAGGAGGGACGTCAGACAACCAGGTAATACACAGGAGCTCTCACAAACAGGTCTGAGACAACGCAAGGGCAAAGCATACTGAACAGAGGCCCTGCATCCTGTCTCACACGGATGATGCACACCAGTCTGGCCATAAAAGGAAGTGCAAGAAATGAGCAGCATCACACAGTATGCACCAGAGTCAGCAAGAGAGGTGAGTAAAATGGCTGCCAGCAGCACATGTCAAACAAAGCAGGGAAAAAACCCTGACACATTTTCCCATTTGCCAACGTAAGAAGGTAACGTTTTGGAATGGAATGTTAAGATCAGTTTGTATACAAGAGAGAGGATACCCATGTTAGGTAATGGGTTGGTGCATAGGTTTTTAAAGGGGGTGAGAGGGCGGGTCAGGTGGACTTTAGATGGGTGTGTTGAGGGAAAATGTGCCAATTGTGAATTTCGGCTTGTGGTTTTACTTTCCCGGCTGTGAAAAAAATGTAAGCAGGGAGAGAACCTCTTATACTTAGTATGTGTGTTTCGTATTGGGCAGGAAGTGTTTCCTACCAGTGGAGTTAAGGGCGAGCATGTTGTAGAAATATGTGTGTGTTTCCTTATAGTCTTGTCCCAGAGTCTATAGGTTTCTCGTGTTACTGTGGAGATTGTGTTTGGAAGTAGTCTCTGGCTGGGAGGAAGCCAGCATTGCCCACCTAAGTTAATATCATTAGCTAAATGATGTTCCAGCTGGACCCAGTCTTTGCTTGTTGCGTGATTACACCAGTCCACCACCCTAGTCATAAAGGCCGCCAGTCTGTAATGCTGTAAATTTGGTGCTCCTACGCCTCCTAGTTCTTTGGGACGGTACAGTGTAGCCATAGCTATACGTGGTAATTTGTGTGTCCTTATATATGAGTTTAGTATTTTCTGTAGTTGATAAATCATTTGATCAGGGAGGGGGATAGGTAGGGTTTGTAGAAGGTACAAAATTTTTGGCAGTATGACCGCATTGAGTCTGCCGAGCCATGATAGGAATTTAGCATTCCAACTTCTTAGCAGCGAGTGTATGTGTGTAGTGAAACTCTTGTAATTCAGAGTTAACATATCCTGTATACTTGGGGATATGCAGACTCTCAAATATTTAATTGCTTTTGCCTGGGTTCTAAATTAAAACTGCTGTTGTAATTATTCAAAGTAGTAGGCGTTAGGCTAATATTTAGTAATTCGGATTTGTTAATAAATATTTATTTTTTATAAAAATATGCAGTTAATTAACAATCAAAATGACACAATAAAGATTAAAATAAAAAGAATAACATAATCTATTTCCTTACTAAATGGTTATCTGTCCCAAGGGAGAAAGAAAATGTCCATCCACGCAAATTTCCATTGCCTTCTAAATGAACGACAAAATTATTTTTCACAGGATATTGTCATGGCAGCCCATATGATTGCTAATGATCTAGTAGCTGTTGATTGTGAATACAGTTTTCAAAGTCACTGGTTGATGAGGTTCTAGCATCAGGATGTTTAACAAATGGATAGGGATTAAACCTGCTCTCCATACAAAAAAAAAAAAATATTGGATGACTATAGGGTAGTCCTGAAAATGTAGTAGGGAGCTTTTGAGGGTCATATCCCCAAGTTAGGGTTCTTACTTTGGTGTCAATGGATTCTGCTCAGTATGTGGTATACTTGGGTAGTAGTCATTAAGTGACACAAAGCCTAGAGTTTATAGGGTATGTGTTTATATGATGTATGTATTTGCATTATAACCAATTAGAATTCATCGGGGCAGTGCATTCAGGGGTCTCATATCCCCAAACTAGGGTCTTAACTTTGGTGTCATTGGATTTTGATCAGTCTGGGGTATACTTGGGTAGTAGTCACTAAGTGACACAAAGGGGCCGATATATCATGCCCCGTATTGGCCCCAATGCAGCTGTTTCCGAGCAAGCCTTCAGGCTTGATGGAAACAGGACTTAAGAAGCAGCGGTCTTAAGACCGCTGCTTCTTAACTCATCTGCTACCTCTAAGGTTGCGGACAGCATACGATCAAGTTGATTGGAACCCCCTGCTAGCGGCTGATTGGCTGCGAATGTGCAGGGGGCAGAATTGCACAAGCATTTCTAGTGAAATGCTGTACAATGATAAATGCCAACAGCGTATGCTGTCGGTATTTATCAATGTGCTGTGTACATGTTCCGCTACAGTGGATCATGTCCGTCCGCACTGTAGTAAATCGGCCAAAGCCTAAAGTTTATAGGGTATGTGTTTATATGATGTATGTGTTTGCCATTATCACCTATGAGACTGAATAGAGGCAGTGCATTTAGGCGGCTCTTGAGGGGTCTTATCCCCAATTTAAATTCCTAACATTGATATTATTTTGTTATGCTCAGTCAGAGGCTTGGTTGGGTAGTAGGCACTAAGTGCAAAGATATCAAAGAAAACCGGCACTGCTTCTTAATAAAAGTTCCAAGCTTTATTGTACTTGACATGTTTCGGCACTTAGGCCTTAATCATAAGCATGCTTATGATTAAAGGGACATGAAAGCCCAATTTAATTTTTTCTTTCATGATTTAGAAAGAGTGTGCAATTTTAAACAACTTTCTAAATTACTTCTATTATCTATTTTGTTTCCTTATCTTGATATTCTTTGTGGAAAAGCATATCTAGATAGGCTCAGTAGCTGCTGATTGGTGGGTGCACATAGATGCCTCCTATGATTGGCTCACCCATATGCATTCCTATTTCTTCAAAAAAAGAAAACCTAAAAAATAAAACAAATTAGATAATAGAAGTAAATTTGAATGTTGTTTAAAATTTAGAAGCAGCGCCGGTTTTGTTATCTTTGCATTTGGAACTCTCCCTACATACCTGGCACCATTCGTTTATCCACTGTAACTCAGCTATGGCTGATTGGAGAACCTCCAGTCACATGACAGAGGAGTGTCCGTGACATCAAGGGACCTGACGAGACACAGGCACAGCACAACAGAGGGAGTGAAGAAAGACGCTGGATGGAGCCTCAAAGTCCCAGTCTTCTGGCAGCAGCATAGCAGTCACCGGAAAACAAGGCAGCGCCATACCCTGACCAGGAAAAGGTGGACAAGTCACCAGTCGTTTGGTAAGAAGCACAGCTGTTGTTCGGGGTGTAAAACTGCATGCTGAAAAGAGGGACATATACTCTATATCCATTTACCCATACCTGTTGCTGGGCTAAAATACTTTTTCTGATGTCCTGGGATAGATAAGTGTTATGAGCTGGCTTAAGTAATGCTGTATGTCGTTTATTATGTAGTAGTCACTAAGTGACACAAAGGTTATTTTTTTATATATTTATTTTTAATTTAACATGGAAATCCCGCTAGATTTTAAATAATGAATAATGAAAAAGTGTCTAACTTCGTGTGGGTTTGAGATAAGATCTAGACCAGAACTTATTTGCATAAAGCTCATGGAATCTAAGATCACACCCCACATCTCCTATTCATGAGAGTTATATGCTCATATCTATCAGATCTCTGATCAGACTGATGCCCTGTAGCCTAGGCTTACCAGAAGTCCCAGTTTGACTGGGATTGTCCCTGTTTGGAGGGGTTGTCCCAGTGTCCCACCCAATTGTTCATTCTGTCCCAGCCGGTGTCGGCATTACAAATCCCGGCAATGCAAAAGCCGTTTTTTTTACATTCTGATTGCAACTGGCTAGCATAGCTGACATGGGCGGTATTATCACGAAATGCTATACTGTGTTACGTCCCTGAATGCCCCCTCTAAACTCAATATTAATTTCAAGTACCACACAACCCTCCGTTTGGAAGCCACACTCAGTGACACGCCAAAATAGCTTTATTCATCCAATCCTAAAGCGCGGTGCGTTAAGAGGAATTTAAGGTGTCATCGGACAAAACACTGATAGCAGCAGTGACAGTGCAGGGCAGAATCGGGGCTATATGGAACTGGTAATAGACGTAGAAGTAAAGGGAAGAAAAGTCTGAACCAGGACACGAAGAGAGTGAGTAACGAAAGCAAAGCAGGACCAGGGAAAAGATAATCATAACTGTGGAACCAAGGCACACAGGGCAGAACAGGAGCGAATAAGACAAGGAATATCCAAATTACCTCCTGTACACACTAGCATGCCTCCCCTTAGAGTGAGCATAATCGGTTCGGGAAATTGGTGAGTCAGAATCAGCAGTCATCACTGGGCCACAAGCAGTGAGTATCACTCATTTGTGTAATAGTGTCTTAAGGACTGACCCACTAGGAGGTAAATAATAAATGCAACCAACTGGGATCTGGGTGTAGTATTATCCAGTACTGCTATTTATTTATGGGAGCAACAATTACGTCACTTAATTTTCTAAAACTAGACTCTCTTATTTTACTGGTACAGTCTCCAATTCCCATCAACCAATTGTGAAATCCTAATCTTTTCACTGTTTGGGTCAGTTCTTACCATGAATACTACATGAATAGTTATAATTCACTACTGATTGCTTCTACTCTCACCTCCCATCACTAGACTAGCGCTGACCTCTCAACCACAACCATTAACCAATAATAACTTCTAGTTACTATAAGCTTATCGATTAGGATGCAAGGAATGTAGTTGTTATACCTCCCAAAGCTCTAGGGAGCAGCGTTAGCCATCTTTTTCTGTCTCTTCTCTCTCTATTATACAGCAGACGCAGAGAGGTTTAATAGAAATTTAATCATTAGCCTTTGTTGTCCCGCCAAATGAAGCTTTAAAGTGCAACAGATCAAATGTCTGCTCTTTTATATGGGTGAAAAAAAGGGAAGGGTGTAAAGGAGGAGCTCAGTTTTTTACATTTTGCTATGGGGCCTAGGGTCTCTTTAGCTATGCCCCAGACTGGTCAAGCAGAAGCCTCCCATCAATGAGCATTCTGCCCCTGCTCTTCAACTACTGACTGTTCATTCAGTTGTATTACTAAAATCTGGTCATGAACACAGACCAACAGTTTAACGCTTCCATATCACAGTACCTACCTCCATCCCTGTACAATTGCAGGGCCTGTATGTGTCTACTTATGTGCAACATGCTGTCTGCATTGGTCAAACTGATGATAATTAACACTGCAAACACAGATGCATGAAGCCCCGTCGAGCGCCTGTGAGAGGAGGGGCCAGTGACCTCACTCGAGGCGTAGAGGGGCGTGTCTGCGTGAGCCGTTGCTCACTTTTCCTGTCATTGCCGAACGAAGAGGACCTGGTAAAGAAGCGTTCCTGTGGAGAAAAATTCTACTTACCATGTCGGATCTGCAATCAATTATCGGGACGGTCCAGGAGTTGATGAAATCGAAATGCGTCGCATGGATCCAGCGGAGACTTGTGGCTGAAGAGGATGTCGGTTCCGGAGGTGCAGTTACGGCGGGCGGAGGATCTTCTAGGCCTGTCCGAAGGTCTTGCCCGCCCGAGAGGCTCAGTCCAGCGGGAGCAAAACGTCGGGAATCCGGCAGCAGAGGAAGAAGGACGGCGAAGGCTTCATCGGCGGGAAGTGTGTCTGGTCAACGGGCGGTGCAGGTCGGCACCGTCTCAAGGAAGTCGGGAGCTGGTGAGAAGAGTCGGAGCAGGACCGGAGTCTGCAGCGTTCCGGAGGTGTCACAGTTGCCGGTGGATGAGCCTGGAGTAGGTAATACATTTTATTTTGCAGGTGATGTGGGGCAATTTGGCGGCAACTATGGGGAGAACGAGGCAGCCATGGGTACAGTAGGCGAAGACTCGGAAGAGGAAGGAAATTCAAACTTGGCGCCATTAGGGGATGAGGTAACGGCCATTTTAGGCCTAAATTGCGCAACTTTGCAGGAGAGTATCACGGCCTCTGGGCCTAGTGGGGCATATGTTAAGGAGCATACGGCCCTCAATGAAGGTGCCATTGAAGAAAATTTTATGTCAGCAAAGAAAAGGAGCTCAACGGGCGTTAGGCCTATGGCTAGGCAGATTGAGAGTCAGGATGTTATTTCAGCAAGGAGGGAACTAGTTTTTCAGGACCACAGCACCAAAGGGCCGGGTAAAAAAGCTCTCAGAAAAACAAAACATTTGGACAACTTAGAAGGTCCGGTTTACTCCATGACACAGGATGCTAGTTTAAATGTAGGGATTCAGGAAGGTAGTAATTTGGGTGATTATGTTGCTAATTGGGGTGGTAATCAGGGTAGCAGGGTTAAGATTAGTGGGGCTGTTCAGAGTTTTGATGATGTTAGGGGGGATGCCGGTAGGTAATATGTCTTTTTCCCCAGCTGTTTTTCAGGGTAGGTGCAGCAATTCTGGACAGGCTAACGTCGCTCGTCGGAGTGGCCATGAAGAAGGCGATTCATTGTGGATTGAGGAGCAATACAGTGATTTTGGTGAGGAGGAGGAGCAACTCCCATCTTGTTCTGGACCGGTTTCTACGGATCAGGTAGGGGGTATTGATATATTGAATCAATTAATTAAGGTGTTAGTGCCAGGAGAAGTTGAAGGGTTTGCTAGTTGCCAAAAGGGTAGGAATTCTCCTTTAACTGAGTGTAGAGACAGTAGGGATAGGCATAATTTGGTTGGGAGCCGCAGGGATAATAGTGAAGCTGCTAGTAGTAGAATTGTAGATAACAGGGTTTACGCATCCTCTCGGTCACAGGTCAAGTCAGGAGAATGGAAGAGTCAGGAAAGAAGGTCCAGGATTCCATTAGCACGGCGTCGGGTAAGATCCCGGTCGCCTATTAGTGTCAGGAAAAGCCAGGAGTCAGGAACATCTGTCTGGGGTACAATAGACAGTCAGTCAAGGGAGAGAGTGAGTCATAGGAGATCTAGATCTCCGGAGAGAAGGAGTCACAAAGATAGAGTGGTTCCAAGACACGAAAATGAATCTATTCGGCCGGATGCAAGGAAGGAGTCAGGTACATCTAAGGAGCTATCCAAATCTTCATTTGATGTAGGTGCGAGTAGTAGTGTGTTTCCAGGTTTGAGTGTGAGTGTGGTGGACGACAGGTGTGATGTTTTATTGAGAGGCTTGAAGGAGTTAGTTTCTCAAGTGGAGAATAGTTCTCAGTCTAATGCTAGTACTGTTAACAGTGCACGGTCTAATGTTATTGTCCCCTCAGGTCCTATTGGTGCCTGGGTTGCTCAGAATGCGGCTTCCGGTGGGAGCTTATTAGATCAGGCGGTTTCTGTACCATCTGGGGATTCTTTGGTTGTTAGTCAGGCTAGGGTTTCTGATCAAGCATTGAGACGACCTTGTTTGTGTTCGGTTGGCCCTTTGGGCATTCATCTTGCTAAGGATGTGAAAGAGAGGATATGGAGACGAGAGTTTGTTGAAATATTTTCGCTCCTTCCTGTGGATCAAAGTTTTGACAGCAAGGAGGATTCTAAAAGTGAATCGGGTAAGAAGGAGGATGATGATAGGAAAAGAAAATTTAGGAAGATTCCTAAAACTTTGTCCAATTGGTCTAGGGCCTTTTGTATTTTAGCTAGTGTGATTGGGGAAAGGAACCCTGAATTGTGTTCTTCTCTATTTTGTTACCTAGATGAAATAGCAAGTGCTTGTCGTACGTATGGTGGTCTTGCTTGGTGGAAGTACGATGAACAGTTTCGTCAGCGTTTGGCGGTTCGGCCGGAAATGCTTTGGGACGATAGGGATATGGGTATTTGGTTGGAGCTTATGACTCCGCTAAGGTCTGGGCAGCCCTTTCGAGGTTCGGGAGGAGTGCCAAGTTCCTCCTCGTCAGCATCATCAGCTGTGGCCTTTAGAAAAGGCCTCTGCTTTCAGTTTAATGAAGGGGTGTGTAAATTTGGAACGGCTTGCAAATACAAGCACGAATGTTCCTTCTGTGGAGGAATTCACTCCAGCAGCAAGTGTTTCAAGAGGGCTAAAGCTGCAACAAAAGTCGATAGTGTCATTCAAGGCCAGGACTCCGGTGAAATTAAAAAAGATGGAGCCTTGGTTAAGATTGTACGGTAGGAGGAGGGGTATGGCTTCTGATGCTGAGATTTTGTTTAATGGTTTCAATGATGGCTTCTTTATACCTTTTGTCAAGGGTATTGAATCTGTTTTTGCTGGTAATCTTAAATCTGCGAGGGATTTCCCTGAGGTGGTTTTGCGTAAAATTCATAAAGAGGTTTCTTTGGGCAGAATGGTTGGCCCATTTTGTGCTCCTCCATTTGATAATTTAAGGGTGTCACCCTTGGGTGTTGTTCCAAAGAAGGTTCCGAATGAATTTAGGCTTATTCACCATCTGTCCTTTCCAAAAGGTTTTTCTGTGAATGATGGTATTGAACCTGAGTTATCTATGGTAAGATACGTGTCCTTTGATAAAGCTTTGTCTTTGGTTAAGGAAGCTGGTTCTAACGCTTTGTTGGCTAAGGTGGATATTGAATCAGCGTTTAGGTTGCTGCCGGTGCATCCTGCGTGCCATCATTTATTGGGCTGTTTTGTGGATGGTTCCTATTTCGTGGATTTGTGTTTACCTATGGGTTGTTCCATTTCTTGTTCCTTGTTTGAAAAGTTTAGTTGCTTTTTGGAATGGGTGGTGAAACAGATTTCTGGGTTGTCATCAGTTATCCATTATTTGGACGACTTCTTGTTTGTGGGTCCGTCTGATCAAGATTCGTGTCAGGTGCTTATGGATTCCTTTTTGGAGATGGCAAGGGATTTTGGCATCCCTATTGCTTTTGACAAATCGGAAGGCCCCTCTTCCGTGATTAGCTTTTTGGGCATTTGCATTGATTCTGTTAGGATGGAATGCAGGCTTCCTGAGGACAAGGTGAAAGATTTATTAATTTCTGTTGATTCAGCTCTGAGGAGGAGGAAGCTTTCTTTGAGTGAAATTCAATCATTGGTTGGCAAGCTAAATTTTGCTTGCAAGATTATCCCAGTTGGCAGAATTTTTTGTAGGCGGTTGTCTTTGTCAACGGTTGGGGTTAAGATCCCTCATTTTAGGATCAGTTTGTCTGCTCAAGTTAAGGAGGATTTACGGGTTTGGAAGGCCTTTTTAAAGGACTTCAATGGGAAGTCATTGATTCAGTCTGCTGAAGTGTTGAATAGTGAATTGCATTTATTTACGGATGCATCTGGTGCGCATGGTTTCGGTGCCTTGTTTGGCAAGAAATGGTGTTCAGGACATTGGCCCAGTGTCTGGGCTTCTACTGGCTTGACAAAAAAACTAGTTTTTCTGGAGTTATTCCCCTTAGTGGTTGCTTTGAAGATCTGGGGTGGAGAGTTTGAAAACAAAAAAGTGGTTTTTCATTCTGATAATATGGGTGTGGTTTTTGCCATCAACCGTTTGTCTTCTAGTTCTAAACCGGTTATTGGTTTGATCAGAATGTTTGTTTTCGAATGCTTGAAACATAATGTGTATTTTAGAGCTATTCATGTGCCTGGAAAGGAGAATATAGGGGCTGATGCTCTTTCTCGTTTTCAGTGGCAGAGGTTTCGAGAGGCTGTTCCGGATTCAGACATGGTGGGTGCTACATGCCCGGAGGAAATGTGGTACCTGAATTTTCTAGAGTGCTGAATATGGTGAGGGGAGCCTTAGCAAATAGGACTTGGAGGGCGTATGTGGCTGTTTGGGTTCAGTGGCTTAATAAATTGGTGGAGCAGGATATTCAGGTGAATGAGATATTTTTGCTTTTGGATTGGATTGAGACGTGGAGGGTTAAAAATTTCTCTAAGTCAATGATAAAGAGGAACATGTCGGCTTTATCTTTTTTGTTTAAAATTTTAGGCTGGGAGGATTTATCTAAGATATTTTGTATCCGAATGGCGGTTAAAAGTTTGTTAAAGAATAAGGTCATTTTAGATAAGAGACGCCCATTGGTTTTTTCAATTTTAGAAAGATTGGTTTTAGTTTTGCATGGAGTTTGTTTTTCTAATTTTGAAGTGTCGCTATTTAAAGTAGCTTTTGTATTAGCCTATTTTGGTGCTTTTAGAGTGTCTGAGTTGGTTTCTGCTAATCGTTGGAGTCATGGTGGTTTTGAAGTAGATGATGTTGTTTTGAATTCTGAAGAGGTTTTGTTATGGTTGAAGAAGTCAAAGACTGATCAAGAAGGTAAAGGTTGTTGGGTTAGATTGAAACGAATTGGAGGGGTGTGCTGCCCAGTTACGGCAGTTAGAGAATTTTTGCAGTTTAGGAGTTGTTTAAAGGTTAGAACTTTTTTAATACACGAGGATGGAACATGCTTATCTCGTTTTCAATTTGAAGCAGTGTTGAAGAAAGGTTTAGCTTTGATTGGAGTTGACAGTAAGGAATTTGGATGCCATTCGTTTAGGATTGGGGCGGCTACGGAAGCAAGCTCTTTAGGTTTGGATGAAGGTGTGGTGAAGAGGATTGGAAGGTGGAAGTCTGGTTGTTTCAGATTATATGTTAGGCCAGATTTAGTGTATTAGCCTTTTTTGTTTCAGCAGGTCCTCCGCATTGTTGGATCGTTGGTCACTCCTATATTTACTGGGCGAGAAAAGCAGCTTCATGTAAAGAGGCGGGTTCCCAACTTTGTTGTTCATTTGAGAATGTATTCATAAAATGGTTTGGTATTAGGGGTTTGAGGTGGGATCAATTGATAGGGCACGTTATTAGTTGGGCTAGACTTTTTCACCCTCCTGATATTCTAGTCATTCATGCGGGGGGCAACGACCTTGGTTTTATGTCTCAAAAAAGGTTACTAGATCTGATTAAGTGGGACATCATTAGATTAAGGGAGCTATTTCCTCGAATCATGATTGTTTGGTCTGATATAGAATGCAGGATTAGCTGGAGGTCTGCATGGGATTCTCGGAAATTGGACTGCTCTAGAAAGAAAGTTAACAGGACGATTTCTAGTTTTGTGGCAAAATTGGGTGGTTGTGCAATTCGACATGTTGAATTCGAAGGTGAAACGGGAAGATGTTTCTTTTTAAATGATGGGGTTCACCTTAATGAGATTGGTCTTCATTTGTTTAATTTTAATTTAAGCGAAGGTGTGAAAAAGGCCTTAGCCCTGTGGGTTGGTGCACGATTGTAATTCGTGCAATGGCGGGGTGCTAGCCTAAAAAGTGGTATATTATTGTGGGTACCTCCTCAGATATGGGGAGAGATTTATGTGGGGGCGTGCCTGGCTGAGAGCCAGTGGAAGGCACGTCTTTTTTGTTTAGGGCAAGCACTTTTAAATGAAGTTTGTGTATTCTAATAAAGTTTTTTCTTCATTTATTTTAATAAATGCGGGCTGCGGCCTTTTTCACCCATACTTTGTGTCAGTGTTTTATTTATTTACTGAGTTATTTAGGTAAAATGCCTAGATGTGTGGTCAATGAAGCCCCGTCGAGCGCCTGTGAGAGGAGGGGCCAGTGACCTCACTCAAGGCGTAGAGGGGCGTGTCTGCGTGAGCCGTTGCTCACTTTTCCTGTCATCGCCGAACGAAGAGGACCTGGTAAAGAAGCGTCCCTCCCTCCCCTTTGGTTTTGGTAAGTGGTTGTCGCAGCTGTTGCGGGGTGCTAGCCTAAAAAGTGGTATATTATTGTGGGTACCTCCTCAGATATGGGGAGAGATTTATGTGGGGGCGTGCCTGGCTGAGAGCCAGTGGAAGGCACGTCTTTTTTGTTTAGGGCAAGCACTTTTAAATGAAGTTTGTGTATTCTAATAAAGTTTTTTCTTCATTTATTTTAATAAATGCGGGCTGCGGCCTTTTTCACCCATACTTTGTGTCAGTGTTTTATTTATTTACTGAGTTATTTAGGTAAAATGCCTAGATCTGTGGTCACTAACATGTATATTGTTCAATATAATATAATTCCTCTCTCTCTTTCTATATAAATATGTACAAATCCTAATTTGCATAGTCATATCTTCACCATCTCTGGGTAGTTTCTGCTTTAAAGTGTCAGTAAACCTTAAAAATAATGTTATATAATTCTGCACATAGTGCAGAATTATATAACATTATATTAGCCTTATCTGTATAAAACGTAATATTCCCTTTTAATTTAAAAAACCCCGGCTGTTTTACAGACCCGCTCTCTGCTCTCTGCTGAGCGGGTCTGTTTTATTCACACAGCGCATCGGGCCGGGCTGTGACTTTGTGTTATGGCGCAGGAGCGAGCTGCACTTTGTGTTATGGCGCAGTCGGGCCGGGCTGTGACTATACAGCTGGCCCGATGGGCTGTGTGAATAAAACAGACCCGCTCAGCAGAGAGCGGGTCTGTAAAACAGCCGCGTTTTTTTAAAGTTAAAAGGGAATATTACGTTTTATACAGATAAGGCTAATATAATGTTATATAATTCTGCACTATGTGCAGAATTATATAACATTATTTTTGAGGTTTACTGTCCCTTTAACTTCTGACTTTTCCAACCCTAACTACTTCCATATAACTGAATGATCTAGTGCCATTTATTGATACCTTATATTCCAGTCAGAGTCTATTTTTAAAGGGACAGTATACACTCATTTTGGTATAACTGCATGCAATAGACACTACTATAAAGAATAAGATGCACAGATACTGATATAAAAATCCAGTATAAAACTGTTTAAAAACTTATTTAGTAGCTGTCAGTTTAGCTCTGTTGAAAAGGTAGCTGGAAAGCCCACTGCAAGTGGAAAATAAGACACTCTCCCTCCCCTTCTTTTGCATATGAAAAGACCCTTTACACAAACAGGAGCAAGCTAGGAGTAGGTATCTGATGGTATTCTCATAAAACTTTGGGGCTTGGTTAGGAGTCTGAAAATCAGAGCAATGCTATTTAAAATTAAGCAAAACTATACAGTTTAAAAAAAAAAAAACTTTATGGGCTATATAAATATATCATCTACAAAACATTTATGCAAAGAAAAAATGAGTGTAATGTCCCTTTAAAAGAGATTAAATTATGCATTTGTGAGTTTTTTAGAAAATTAGTTCCGGGTGGTAATCGCCACGCCAGGTGGTCCCAGTTTCACCTGTAAAAATTATGGTTAGATTTATGTGTGATGATGGCTGTCATCTTCATGCTCCTCCATTAGCATGTCGCCTAAATTTTATATTGCATTATCCCGTTGTTCATCTGATTATATTAGTTTATACAACCACATGCCAAACCAAATATCTGTCTTTTTATGTGTAGCAAATCACCAATTTTTATAATGTGTAGTAAGTGAACAATATGATGTCTCTTTAATAGCTATGGTAACTTGGTTTCATTACTTAAACTGTTTTTAAAATCACGAACTTTATTAAACGTGCACTTATGTTCCTTTTTATATAATAAGCGATGTTATATATAGTAGCCTAACAACAGACTGAACAGAACACACACAACAGCATCAAAGAACGTTAAACTACCATGATAGCATCCGATTCCTATTGCAAGTATCAGCCAATCAGCAACGCCGATGATATGTCACAGGCCAATCATTGGAAAGCCTATTGAGAGGTTAGTTCTAATTTGGCTTTCAACGCGCATGTTTTATTGAAATATCATGGCTACCCCCGTAGATCTGGAGCTGAAAAAGGTAAAACATTACACTATCATTAAAATATTTGTGTTTACATTGTGTTATGTGATGGTTGTTTATAAAAGAAAACAATCAGTCGTCGCCTGGAGTTTCTGTACAAAGCGTATCTGCTGCTCAGTGACAGCAGGCTGTGAGAGCTCATAAGTAGTTCCTATAGTATAGGGTGTAGCTGTTTGCTACGGTAAATACTATTAGTGAATATTTTGTATAGGTTACATTCACGATCACTAAAGCACATATATAAAAATATATTGGCATGCACATTTGGATTATGGCATCATTTTTTTTTCTTCATGTCAATGCTCACTGTTTATAACTGAAGAATGTGAGGTAATGACATAAACGCCTTCTAATTCTGTATTCTAATATTAGTATTCTTGCAATACATTACCATGCAAACCTAATGCAACCAATTTCTAAATAAACTGATATCTCATTTGTTAGTCATTGGCTAAACTGCCCCACTACTTACCTTATTTTAGGAGCCAGTGTCAACTTGATACTTCTCATTGGGCCAATATGGGACATATGAATCAGCGTTAGACTTGTAAATTGTACGTTTATTCCACACTTCCAGTTTTAAAATTAAATGAGGCAAAATGAAGTATTTATAATTGTTTACTATTATTATAATCTTCTGCCTGTTAAATTAAAAAAATAATGGTACTACATACTTGTGAAGAAAATTTTAACAGACTGATTTATCTCAGTCTCTTGGTTACAGTCTTACCCATCTAGAAAATTATTTTTAAATGTTTAAAGGGACAGTGTACACCAAAATTGTTATTGTTTAAAAAGATAAATAATGCCTTCACTACCTATTCCCCAGCTTTGCATAACCAACATTGTTATAAAATGTCTGCCTGTTTCTAAGCTACTACTTACAGACAGCCTCCTATCACATGCCTTTTTTATGAGATTTTCACAAGAGACTGCTAATTCATGTGGGCAATTGTAAGTCAATAAATAAATAAATAGCCATGTGATCAGGGGGCTGTCAAAAGAGGCTTAGATGCAAGGTAATCACAGAGGCGAAAACTATATTAATATAATCATGTTTGCTGTGCAAAACTGGGGAATGGGTAATAAAGGGATTATCTATCTTTTTTTAAACCATAACTATTTTGGAGTAGACTGCCCCTTTAAGTCTAATCTTAGAGCATCACAAATTCCTCAGAGGTTAGAGCAGGGGTTCCTAGCTTTGTAAATGAGGGCACAACATTTCTTACAGGGCAAGCATACTATCAAAGTTAGAATTATTTACCAGTGTACAAATATAGGCAGACCAAATGTACAATGACTCTATACAAATGGGACAGCAGTGACCTAGTTGCGGAGAAGAGCATTTTTAGCGTTGCATATGGGATTATGTAACAGTTGGCACCTTATTTAACCCCGGAACTCCTGGGAATTTCAGAGACAAACTTGCCCAAAGTACTGGATAATTTTTTTGTTTTGTTTTGTTTTTTAAATTTATTTTCAAAACAAAGTGGAGATACATAGTAGATGAAGAACATCAATCACAATACTTTGAAACAATCATTACATAAAGAGTTATGACAAGTTTGATAATCAGATGCTTAGACAAAGTAGAGTGTTCTCCTTCCTGAGTATTTTACACTTTTAGTATATAAATAACTAGCACCCTTCAACTGGGTGAGGATAGAGGGAGGGGTAGGGGGGGTGAGGGAGGGAGGGTTGTGGGGTGGGGCTTGTGGGAAAGAGCGGAGAAAACACGGGGGAGGGAGGGGGGTATTGGTTAGGTCTATTCCAGCCTATTTTTCATTCCCCTGACTATAATATCAGAATCACCAGTATCCATAAGCCAGCTTTGTTGCGGATGGTAATAGTCAGGTGTGTGCTTAAAGCTTGACATGCTGTATCACAGTCTGGGAGTTTTATAAAGCGAATATATCTGTGTGCCTTACAATGCCACCCAGTGGTACTTCTGTTAACAAAAAACAGTATCAAGTTAACTAATCTAAATATACATGGTGAAAATTAAACTGAGGTAATTCAGCAGCTTACCACCCTCACAGAGCTGTTTAGACTACCCTGTTGGCCAGCTCAGTATGATCAGCATCTGGGAGGAGCCTCTGGGTCCACCCAGTCTTTGTTCTTTCCATTAAATTGGAACTTCCTGTCACTGTCATGATGTCATGATTGTGTAGGTTGTGCGGGGGGGGGGGGGAGAGACTTAGAGCTGTGGTCCCCTTGATATATCAGGGGTTCTGTTCGGAGTCTCCAATGGCTATTTACCCTTCATCTGTTTTGTGATTTTATATAGTTGCTCTTCAGAAAGGGGTTCAATATTTGTTGTCTAATGTTAGGGGGTAAGTGCAACAAGTAGGGTTCCCATTTGGTCATAAATGATTTAATTATTTTTTCCATGTCACCTTTAACATCTGCCTGCTCCACTAGTAATTGGTTGTGTAGCAGTCTTGTGAAGTGTGTGAGGTGTGGTGGCTTGTTTAAGATCCAGTGTTTAAGGATAAGGTGTCTAGCTAGGAGTATAGAGGCATTTATAAGACGGTCCTGGGGAGATGAGTGGGTATGGCCTCTCAAGAAGAGGACATCATGCATTGTTGAGGTGAAGCCGGTCCCACACACCCTGCCAGTATTGTATTTTAGACCAGAATTGAGATATCTTGGGGCATCGCCAGAATAAGTGTGGAATATCTGGGTCAGGTAGGGAACATTTAAGACAGGTGTTATTTGCTCCTGGGACCCACTTACCTTGTAGCCAGAAATGGCTCCAAATTGGTTAAGTATGTTTATAAGTTTTGGAAATTCAGCATTTGGATTTTGGATGTACAACAGCAGGTCATCAGCATACAAGGATAAGTGTAAGGAGTGCGTGACCAGCTCTACTCCCTTGAGGAAAGATCTTATATAGATGGCTAGCGGCTCTATTGCCAGGTTGAAAAGGAGGGGCGAGAGTGGACAACCCTGTCGGGTTCCCCTCTCCAGGCGGAAGGGCTGCGATATCTCACCATTGACTATAACTGAGGTTCGCGGACTGCTATAGAGTGTCTGGATAAGCTTGTTAAAGTCTCCTGTAATGTCAAACTCATCTGGGGAGCTCAAAAGATGACTCCATTCGACTCTGTTGAACGCCTTCTCTGCATCTATAGCGAGAAGACATGCATCTGGCATGGAGTCAACCCAGCCTTCATGTTTTGCCTGCCAGTAGTGGGCGATTATTGTTAAGGTTTTACGAATATTCGCGACCGACGACCTATTTTACATAAAGCCAGTTTGGTCCATGTGTACAATATTACCCAGCTCTCCGGTCAGTCGAGTGGCCAGTATGGCCGTGAAAAGTTTATAGTCATTGTTTAGCAATGATATGGGCCGGTATGAAGCAGCTAATCCGGGGTCTCTGTCAGGTTTTGGGATTAAGCACATATGTGCATTTGCAAAGTCCATCGCGTGTTGGGCTGTATTTTTTAGGTATGCTGTGAATGACTGCACTAGGGAGGGGCTAAGTTCTTTTTGAAGAATTTTATAGTATTCTATTGGGATTTTGTCTGGGCCTGGTGTTTTGCCTAGCCTGGCATTCCCTATTGCCTTCTGCACTTCCCTAACTGTTATAGCTTTAATGGGGGCTAGTTGCTCCGGTGTAAGGGTTGGGGGTTTTATTTGAGACCAGAATTTGTCTCTTTCTACAGGTGAGGTAATTTGCTTAGAATAGAGTTCTGTATAGAAACGCATGAATTCCTCAGTGATTTTCCTATTATCAGTTTGGGGGTGGCTGTCAGAGAGTATAGAGGTAATCAATGTTTTTGGAGAGATTAATTTTACCGCGTTGGCCAGTAGTTTTCCCGTTCTGTTTCCAAACCTATAAAAACTTCCCTTTCTGTGTTGTTGGAAAACTAGATCTTGCTGTTGGAGTATGTTGTCCCTATCCTTCTTCATCTCATAGTATTTTTGCCTGGTTAGGTGAGTCGGATGGGCCAGATAATCATTGTATGCTGATGTGACTGCAGAGTTTGTGTTGGCATCGAGCTTTTTCTGTTTTGAATTATAGTGAGCTGTGAAATTGGTTAAATGCCCTATCATGACTGCTTTTGAAGCATTCCAGAAGAGCCCAGGGCTATTTTGGTGTTGGGCATTAAATTCGGCATATTCTAGCAAATGTGTTTTTTAAGGGTTTTTGAATGTCCAAATTATTGTACAAATACGTGGGAAACCTCCGCCCCACATGAAGGGTGTTGGGAGGTGGGGTTTAGCTCCAACCAGATGGGGGCATGATCCGAGATCACCACATCAGTATTATGTGTGTGAGGAATTTGGTTATTAAGCTGCGGGGAGCATAGAAAATAGTCATTGTGGGGCAGTGACCCATGTGTCTTAGAGATACAGATGAAATCTCTCTGGGTTGGGTTGCGCAACCTCCATAGGTCCACCAAACCCGGAGAGGCTTTAAATGCTGTGATAGTGGCTACCTCTACCTTGTGTCGTCTGTACCCTGTCTGTTTGGAACCCCTAGGTTGTGTGTCGGTCCTACGGTCTAGAGGTATGGCTTGTGTTAGGTTAAAATTGCCCCCCACTAGGAGGGGACTCTCAGCGTGTGCAAGCAGAATTGCTTGGAGAGTCTTCCAGAACTGAGGGAGTGGGTGGTTTGGACCGTAAACTGAGCATAGAATGTAGGATTTGTCTGCTGCTTGTAGAAGTGCTACTATGTATCTGCCCTGTTTATCAGTGTCCAGGAGAGTTACTTGTGCTGCTAAACCTTTTCTCACTAGTATAGCCACTCCCCGTTTGCGTCCCTCTGTGGGAGTATAGAAGATCTGGCCCACCCACCTGGTTTTTAGTTTTTCATGTTCAGTGTCAGATGAGTTTCCTGCAGGAGGGCTAATTCTGTGTTTAGGCATTTGAGATGCTGTAAAACGAGACTACTCTTAGTCGGAGAGGTGAAACCTCCCACGTTCCAAGAAACTATTCTAAGTGTTTGGGCCATAATTCTCTCTGGGGAAGGAAGTTTGTTGGCCCTTTGGGTCAAAGGGAGGTACATTGGTGTTTGTGTCACTTTGGTGGGGTCATAGTGATCAAATATCAGTTGTCTGTTGGGTCGGGTGAGGTCGTGCATGGTTGGGTTCATTACCTGTCTGAACGTATTTAATGAGCCACGTTTCTGCTGGTCCACTGTGTGAAGTTCGCTCAGGTTAGAACTGGGAGTTGACTGGATAGAGGTCCGAAGGCTCCCCCGCGATCTGTTAGGAGAGAAGGAAAAGATGGTATTAGTAGATGCTGTAGTGAATTGACAGCAGCCCCTTGGGTATCTAAACTGTTCCCAAAGCCACTGGTAGGGGGCGTTTGCGGTATATGGCAGACTGGTGGGAGGAATGGTTTCCATTTATATGGGTTATTGCTAAGGGTGGCAGCAAGGAAGGGAGAAACTCAAATTCAAGTAATAGCAATTGAACAATAACAAACAGCCTCCTCAGTACATGTTGACAGGATAGCTCAGAGACTGAGCCAGTTTTCTGTATCTTTGCAGGCTCTCTGTAACTCAGTTCATATTGTGTCTGCAGTGTCCGAGATCTGTCCATCATACTGCCCTTCAGCAGAAACATGTAGAGTGATTGCATTGCATTAATCTCTTGGTTTCTTGATCTTTACAAAGATGAGAAAGAGGGCCATTCATCCGTCCACATTGCCCTGCTTTTCCGTATCCAGGTAATTCTGAAGTTCTCTAGGAGTTCTGAAGAATTTGACACCTGAGGGGGTTTGCAGCCGAAGCTTAGCTGGGAACATCAGTGCAGCTTGTCTCCCCTCCTCATATAGTCGGGAGCACACAGGAGCAAATTCTCTGTGCAGTTTGGTGACCTCTGCAGAAAAGTCCTGGAAGAGTAATAGTTTTCTTCCCTCAAAAAGAAGATCCCCTGAGTGTGCTCTGTAGGCTCGTAGTAGTGCTTTCTTTTCCTGGTAGTTGAGGCACTTAAATATGACCTCTCGTGGCCTAGAGTTTGCCGGTTCGAGACCATTATCTGGGCCTATTCAATGTACTCTTTCCACATCTATGGGCAGGCGATCAGGGTTCATCTTCAGCAGTCTGGGTAATGTCAGTGCAGAGAACTCAAGTAGATCTTTGTTCTTAAAGGATTCTGGCTTGCACCTACTCCGGTTTTCCAGATCCTCTACTTTGTCTTGGAGTATCTGGTTTTGTCGTACGAGTTGCCTGATGGAGGTGGATGCTGTAGTCTGGAAATCTTCCACATTAGATATCCTCTGTTCCACTTGGGTTAGTCTTGTGGAAAACTGTCTCACTTCGCTGGTGAATGTATCTATCCCAGCCTGAAGGGACTCCATTTTGGGTAGAAAGAAAGTTTTTAATTCTTGTAGCAATGCTGTTGAGTCTGAAATGTTAGTCTCTGGTGTTAGTCGAGAGGGTGGGCCTTCAGCATGAACCTCGGCCGTGTGTCGCCTTCTGTCTCCTTGCTTGGCCCTTGAGTTCATCTTCCCTTCCAGGGAGGGAGGTATCGCTTTAAGGTATTTATCCACTTTCTTGCCGTTAGTTACCTAGTAATAAGAGGGTAATAGCAGCTTTAACTGCAGTGATTGGAATTGTCCAGTAGATGGCTCTGTAGGAAAGCCAAATGTAAGCTGATATAGGAAAAGTCAGAGAAACTGCGTAGTCCCAGAGCTGCAATGCTAACAAATATTCTGCCGCTGCTGACTGCTGGGTTCCCAGCCACAGGTTGCTGAGTGTTTGAATTTGGTTCAAGGGCTGCAGGATGCTATGACTGCACTGCTGTTACATGTAATCACTATACACATGGTGTAGCTATGTTCCGTGTCTCCTGAACACAAAAGTAGGCCAACGCTTCTCTATTCCCCTTATGTTAAAGTTGTGTCCTTAAGGATTGATGTGCTGCATTAGGCTGAGAAGGGCTCGTGCTTGTGCTATGTGTTAGTTCCAGTGTGGGGAGGCGTTCATTATTTGGTGGGAGTAGTAGGAACGTATGGGTCTTTTACTTAGCCTTCCGTTGCTCCGTTTCTCTATTCAAACCGCCCGGTGCTGCAATGTCTTAGGGAGCTGTTCAGGTACTGGGAACATTCCTTGTTGTGTCTCCTGCAGTCGTACCCTCAGGGCTTGATGTGTTTTTTGCTGACACACATAGTGAGGCCTTTTCAAGATGGCGCCCGGAGCGCTCAGGCAAAACAGTAAACGGCTTTCCAGGGGCAGGGCGATGTTGCAGCCCTTCACGCTGCTGTGCCAGCTGGGGGGGGGTGTAGCAGTAATGCACCCAGCAAGGTTTGTGCGTGGGAGAGTGGGTGATGGTGTTTTTTTCGGTCGCCTGCACTGAGCTCCTTCTCCTTGCTTCCACCCCCTTGCTCCGCCCAACCGGAAGACACCTACTGGATAATTTTTAGCATTTTTGTTATCACTCAGTTTAAATAGAAATAGAGATTTTCTAAATTTAGTTACTTATGAAAATTATTTACTGTATGTTTAAAGTGAAGGTCTATCTGGATAAATTAGTACCCGGTTTTTAATAAACCTATTAAAAACAAGGGCACTTTAATTCATCAAAATTGACATTTCACTCCTTTTCTTCAAAAACGTACCTTTTAATCCTGTCAGCCGCTGCAGCGCTTCTTCCGCCCATCGCAAGCCCTCTTCGCGGGTCCAAAATGACGAATCCGGCTTCCTCTAATCACGGCGTTGCATCAGGCCATGATCGCCCCCCCACCCGGGGGAAAAGCCGTGATTGGAGGAAGCCGGATTAATCATATCTGACATAAGAAGAGGTTTCCGGCGGCTGGGGGAATCGCTGGAGCGGCATTCAGGATTAAAAGGTAAGTTTTTGAAGAAAAGTAGTGAAATGTCAATTTTGATGAATTAAAGTGCCCTTGTTTTAATAGGTTTATTAAAAAACGGGCACTAATTTATCCAAATTGACCTTCACTTTAAAGTAAACAACCCAAGGTATTGATCTAGGCCCATTTTGGTATATTTGATGACACTATTTGGCCGCCAAATACGATCATATAACAAAACAACGTTTTTCACAAACCTTAGTTTTCTCAATGAAATTATTTACACACAACTTCTGTCATAATACAAATGGTTGTAAAAGCTTCTCTGGGATCCCCTTTGTTCAGAAATAGCAGACATGCATGGTTTTGCCATTGGTTTCCGGAAATTAGAAGGCATCTAGTGATAAATTAAACTATGGTAACAATAATTCATTCAATCAACAACACATGAGTGTATACAAACAAAGATAAAAACTTACAGTGATATTCCGATTGCAGCCAAATGCGTCAAAAAAACAAAAAGCATATTTCAAATAGCACTATCGAATGTAACAGCCTTTGATAATATCAAATGTCTTTGGACGCCGTTAATAATATCCTGATTACAAACCGCACTCCTAATTTAAAGATTTAATTTAGGGGGGAAAAGTGCGGCCTATACTTAGGTCAAAGCGTTGTGTGTGTGTGTGTATATATAAATATATATAGTGTAATATCCCTCCTCACCCTCCTCCCTGCCCCCCCAACAGCTCTTTATTCCTCCCCACACTGCTCCCTGCCTTATTTGTTACACATTTTTTTTTTTCCTGTAGTGTAGGGTCTCCCCTCCAGACAATATTGTTTCATAGTGTAATGCTCCATCTCCATTTATATTCATGTTTCCTTAGTTTTAGGGTACCCTGTCCCCCCTCAACCCTCCACTGGGATGCTCACCTGCCTCCCTCCGATTGCTCCCACCGGCACCAACAGAGAGAATTGTTACAGAGATTGACACAAATAGTGTCACTTTCTGTAACTATCAGCGATCTGGCTTTATACAGTATATCTTACCATAATAAAGGCAGATACCTTCTGCTGTCTTAGGTACTACGTCAACACAGTACGCTCGGCAAAGTACTGTGTGATGTAGTACCTAGTTCATTTGGCGCAAGGAGTTAATGAGAGAACTTTTTTTTTTTTTTCTTTCTGTGGCTGTCTATGTCCAGCAGTAAAGTAGTGGGAGCTTTTATCAGCTAGTGAACAATCAGCCCTTAACCCCTTAAAGTGAACGTAAAGTTAATCCTATTTGTTCAGGGCATTGGGTAGAGTTTTAAAAATATGGCAGAGTTTGTCATCAATTTTTTTTATTTACTCACATTGTAACCTTTTTAAACTTCCGATGATAAGCGTAGCTCTCCCGCCCGCCATATTGTCAAAATGACAGATGACGATACTTAAAACAACTAATCCATGTTATCCCCCCCCCCCCCCCCGAGGCGTTCAGCCCCTTTGCACAAACGTCACGGAACAAGGATTAATTGTTTTAAGTATCGTCAACTATCAATCAATTTGACAATATGGTGCGCGGGAGAGCTGCGCTTGTCGTCGGTGGTTTAACCCCTTGAGGACTGATGATGGTCCCAAACCGTCATGACTTTAAACAAGCAGTGGGATCGAGATCATTTCCGCCGAAATACCGCAGTTTCTATCGGCCAGGCATGTGAGGCAGATAGTAACAGCCAATTATTATGTTTGTGACAGTGTTACAATGTCACTATTGATACATTTTTTAAAAATATATATTTTGAAACGGTGTCACTATTGATAATTTTTTTAAAAATATATATTTTGAAACGGCAATGTCCTACTTGTACTTATAGCCCTATAACTTGCAAAATAAAGCATGTAAACACTGGGTGTTTTTAAACTCAAGACAAAATTTTAAATCTATTTAGCAGGTTTTTTTCATTCACTTTTGTAGATGAATAAAAGATTTTTCACGTAAAAGTCAAAAAACATGTTTTTTTAAATTTTTCACCATATTTTATTATTTTTTTTTAAAGTAAATTATATGACCTGATACAAATAATGGCAAGTAAAGAAAGCCCTTCTTGTCCTGAAAAAAACAAGATATAATTTGTATGGGAACAGTAAATGAGAGAGAGGAAAATTGCAGCTAAACACAAACACCACAAAATTGTTAAAACAGCCCTGGTCCTTAAGGGGTTAAAAAGGTTAAAATGTGAGAAAATAAATATAAAAATTGATTAATTAAACTCTGCCTCATTTTTAAAACTCTACCCAATGCCCTGAACAAATAAGGTTAACTTTATATTCACTTTAAGGACAGGGGATTTCAGAGGGAAACTTGCCCAAAAGACCGGAGAAGTTTTAGCATTTTTACTATCACTCCATTTAAACAGAAATAGAGCCTTGTTTTTTTGGTTTATCAAAACTATATATTTTGTTTAGTAGACAACCTAGGGTATTGATCTAGGCCACTGGTTTTCAAACCTGTCCTCAGACCTCCCTAACAGGTCACATTTTGCTTGCTCTCATCCAAGGTAATCCAGAAAACCTGGCCTGTTGGGGAGGCCTGAGGACAGGTTTGAAAACCAGTGATCTAGACCCATTTTTCTATATTTCATGCCATCATTTTCACGCCAAATGTGATTTTTTTTTTTTTTTATTTTTAACTTTTTTTTAATAAACTTTAGGGTTTTTACTGAAACATTTGCAGTCGTAACATAAATGTTTGTGAACGCTTCTCATGGATCCCCTTTGTTCACCACCTCTGGTCAACCACCATCTTGGGTACTGCCAGACAGTCTGCCACTGTTAAGTTTAGGGCACTTTTTTTTTTTTTCCTGCAGTGTAGGATCCCCTTACCCTCCCAACTCCTTGATCCCTCCCAAACAATTCTCTAACCCTCCCCCCTCTAACTAGTGTCCGCCATCTTGGGTACTAGCAGACAGTCTGCCAGTACCAAGTTTATATGTATTTAGATATATATATATATATATATATATATATATATATATATATATATATATATATATATATATATATATATATATATATATATATATATATATATATATATATATATATATATATATATATATATAATCACCTTTTTAAAATGTATTCATAAAAAAAATCTGTAGTGTAGCAGCCCCTTCGATTGATCATTATGAAGTGCCCCCCTCTCATCGTCCACTTTTCCATATTGTAGTGGATCCCTCCCTCCCATGTAAATGTTTTTTCGTAGCATTGCAATCTCAACGGCACTACCGCAAACCAATGCAAACAGGGACAAAGAGTGTCCCTGTTTGCATCGGTGATCTGCTTCATATGGTAACAGGAGTGCGTGCTGTCAACGCTTCCTTACCATATGAAGACAGATGCCTTCTCACTCTGGCTGCGGTGTTAGTTGTCAGAGCTGACAGCTGGGACCACAACATGAGGGAGAAGGTTGGATGTAGTTGCTACGTCAACATGATATGCTGGGCAAAGTTCCCTGTGATGTAGTAGCTACGTCAAGGTGGCTTAAGGTGTTAAAGGGACCCTAATTTTTCCCCCCCTTAATTTATTTCCTATTGATCCATTTTTACTTGACTTCAGTTTATTATATTGTTTACAAATAGCTCATTTGCACTTTTTTCGGCATTTGAAATTTGTTTTCACTTGTGATATCCCTACCTTTACTGAAAGTTATACTATACTATACTTAAAGGGTCATGAAACCCAAAAATCCCAAACATTTTCTTTCATGATTTAATTCGAACATACAATTTTAAACAAACAACTTTCCATTTTACTTGTATTATCAAATTAGTGGGTGAGCCACAATGGATATATATATATATATATATATATATATATATATATATATATATATATCTCCACCAAGCAGCAGCTACAACCTAGGTTCTTTGCTGTTCATGAGCTTGCTTAGATAAACCTTTCAGCAAAGGATAACAAGAGAAGGAAGCAAATTAAATAATAGAAGTAAATTGGAACGTTGTTTAAAATTGTATGCTCTGTCTAAATGATGAATGTCTAATTATGACTTTACTGTCCCTTTAAGCTATGTAAACACAGCCGGCAGAAGAAATATCTCTCCTACACCCAACTAGGAGTGTAAAGTAATACAATGTTAATTTTCTACAGTTCTCTCTATTTTGTGATATTTCATATACACAAATAAACCTAAAAAAGCAATTTCTCATACATTTTATACTTTGCAGTTGGTATAACAGTACATTATGTGCAGAATTATGTAACATTAACTTAGTGACCTTCCTCACCAAACTCTTCTGATTTCTTCAACAGCGCCTAATAGTCGCACTGTTGAGCTACATGTAACGCGCTCCCGCTCTGGGTAAAGCAGCCAAAGGTTATTACTCAGGGCGGGAGCGCTCTACATGGAGTTTAACGGCACAACCTAGTGTACCGTGATTAAACTGTGCGCCCCTGATGCGCTGTTGTAGAAACCAGAAGAGGTTGGCGGGGAATGTAAGGTAAGTATGGGTTTTTTCTTTTCTTTTTTTTGGAAGGTGTTGCTAGGTTAATGTTACATTAAGCCCGTGAGACACTGCAAGCGATGCGGCGTGAAGCGAAGCAGCTGCTTCGCTCCGCGTCGCATCGCTTTTGAAGTTCAAATATTTCATCTCTGAGCGCTCAGCTACGCGACCTGACGCAGCAGAGTGCTCAGAGATGAAAAGGCAGGACACACTGAGCGCACACAGGTGCATGTACACGCTGCGCGTCGCTCTGCTTGCAGTGTGTCACAGCCTTAATACATAGTGGGAAATTATGTAACATTAATTTTAAAGTTTACTGGCCCTTTAACTCCCCGTTATTAACAGAGCTGCGCCTCCTGTTTGCTTTAAAGGGACATTATACACTAGATTTTTCTTTGCATAAATGTTTTGTAGATGATCCATTCATATAGCCTATACATTTTTTTTTTTTTTATTTTTTTTTTTTTAATGTATAGTTTTGCTTATTTTTAAATAACATTGCTATGATTTTCAGACTCCTAACGAAGCCCCAAAGTTTTAGGAGAATACGGATGTATAACTACTCCAGCTTACTCCTGTTTGTGTGAAGGGTCTTTTCATATAGAAGAGGGGGGGGGGTGTCTGCTATTTCCCACTTGCAGTGGGTGTTCCAGTAACCTTTTAAATAGAGCTAAACTGGAAGCTTCTAAGTAAGTTTTTAAACGGTACTGGATTTGCATATCCGTATCTGTGCATATTATTCTTTATAGCAGTGTCTATTACATGCAGTTATATGAAAATTGGTGTATACTGTCCCTTTAACCTAACGAAAATATTTTAATGTTTAAAGGGACATGGAACCCAAATTTCTTTTTTCATGATTCAGACAGAGCATGCCATTTAAAATAACTTTGAAATCTATTTCTATTATGATTATCTAATGCAGAGCTTTCCAAACTTTTCATCTTGGTGACACACTTTTTAGACCTACATCATTTCGTGACACAGTAATTCAGTTGTACTAGCAAACAGGAGGTTAACTAACTTGCATTTTTAAGCTTCCACTTCCTATCCATATATCAAGAGCAGGAGCAGCAATGCACTTCATATAAAATAAACCCAAAGGAGTAATTTCCCATAAATGTCATACACTGCAGCTTCTATATCAAGTCATTGGAAACCATTAGGGCAACCAATTTAGTACACGGTCTCGTTAAGTCTTCACAGACGCACAATACACACTACAGCTAGATCTGAGGTTGAATACTGGTACATGAGCCCTCACAGCATATGTGCCAATAATAACTTTTGCTAGAAGCCTTTTTGCTACTGGAAGTGTATTGCAAAAATGTTTCTATTTAAAATTTTAAATTCACCCTTTCTCATTTTATTTTTGACCTTTCTATCACTTTAAAGTGAAAGTACATTTTTAAGCTGTGCAACACATCTATTTAATCTTCATCACTAATATTTAAGGCTCGCTATGTTTTGTTTTGTTTTTTTCTCTAAAATTTGACTTTATATTTTAAGACTTTATTTCCCTACCGTTATCATCGTTGCTCCGCCCACCCTCCTCTTCCTGTATTTCTTAGCCTTTACGTATAGAGTGGTCCCACCCGCTCTATACATATTATAAATGCGTGTTCATGATAACTGAAACCATTGCGCATGCGCCAATCGCCGATCAGGACTACAATGCGCATGCGATTTTATTCTAAACCAATCTTCAACGCGCATGCGTCAACCTATTTCGGAAACATAGTACTGAATGAATAGCAATAATGTATTCATTCAGTACTATGCGATTTGACAATACGAGGATCGCTACTAATAGGCTGTTCAGTATTGTGGCGATGCGGCAGTGTAAAAAGATGACTTTCTCTCTCTGCTGAAAAAGTGAAGAAGCTGTGAGCATGCGCTAATTGTGCACGCGCATCAGAAATAACAGTGTGTAGAATAGAATTTGCGCATGCGCACTTGATCTCATGTTAGAATGACGTAGCTTCACGGCCGCCGATCGGCCAGAAAGTCAATTGGATGAACATAAAAATGTGACAAAGAATTGTAATATGTTTCGAAAAACGTAATGATTTGAAAATAATCAAATTATTACTTTTTATTTGCAGCGAAAATGGTATTTATACATTGATTTGAGAAAAATGATGAATGAAACTCATATTAGTTTTATATTACCTATGTAAATGTGCATAGCTGACCACCGAACTTTACTTTAAGTACTTTGTAATTAAAGACATTATGTCAGCTCACAAAGGAATAAAACATTTTACCCTGAAATACCAACATAATTTTGCTTTAATAGCTCAAATATGCTGGGGTCTATCATTAGTTAACCTGTTTTAAATAACCTCCCCTATGTACTGCACTGTTAGTCCAAACAACCCACTTGCAATGCAGCTAAATACAAGCAAATGAATGAAATTAGATTAATACAGACTAAGCACTGTCACAACAACAATGACATTAAAGGGACAATCAACACCAGAATTTTCGTTGGTTATGCAAAACTGGGGAATGGTTAATAAAGGGATTATCTATCTTTTTAAACAAAACTGTTATAGAAATACACTTTTTACCTCTGTGATTACCTTGTATCTAACTAATGCAAACTGCCCCTTTATTTTAGTTCTTTAGACAGACTTGAATTTTAGCTAATCAGTGCTCCAGGGTAACTTCACATGCATGAGCTCAATGTTATATATATGAAACACATGAACTAATGCCCTCTAGTGGTCAAAATTCATTCAGATTAGAGGCAGTCTTCAAGGTCCAAGAAATAAGCATATGAACCTCCTAGGTTTAGCTTTCAACTAAGAATATCAAGATAACAAAGCAAAATTGGTGATAAAAGTAAATTGGAAAGTTGTTTAAAATTACATGCCCCTATGACTTACTTTTCCCCAGAAAAAGGAACTAAATGTCGAAACGCTAGTTTTAATAAATGCCCAAAATGTTCATACCCATCGGGTAACCTCTTGCATATGTTCTGGGATTACCCAAAAATCAGAAATGTTTGGCTGAAGATACAATATTGGCTCATCAAAATAGTGGGCATTACTTCACTGACACTTTCTCCCTTCAAAATAGTCTTTCTCGCTGAAGACTTAGGACTCCCCCAGGATAAATTTAAAATAGTTTGTCTAGTAATTCTTGCTGTTAGATACTTGATTTTGAAAAAGTGGAAGACAAGAGCGATTCCGAGCATCTTAGAAGTAAAAATTGTTTGAAGAAACAATGCATCATTGAACAACATGACCCTAATCTACACAATGATCAAGATGTAAAAAGTTTTTTCTCCAAATGGTCGCATTTTATTAAAGCTTTATCTCCTAGCGAGATTGTATACCTAATATACCCATTTAGAGACACAGAACTGGTTCTTTTGGGAATATGGTGATTCTCCGCAGCCAAAATTTCCCCCTTTCTTCTGTTAAGTGTGATCAGTCCACGGGTCATCATTACTTCTGGGATATTACTCCTCCCCAACAGGAAGTGCAAGAGGATTCACCCAGCAGAGCTGCATATAGCTCCTCCCCCCTACGTCACTCCCAGTCATTCTCTTGCACCCAACGACTAGATAGGATGTGTGAGAGGACTATGGTGATTATACTTAGTTTTATATCTTCAATCAAAAGTTTGTTATTTTAAAATAGCACCGGAGTGTGTTATTATCTCTCTCGCAGAGTTTGAAGAAGAATCTACCAGAGTTTTTGTTATGATTTTAGCCGGAGTAGTTAAGATCATATTGCTGTTTCTCGGCCATCTGAGGAGAGGTAAACTTCAGATCAGGGGACAGCGGGCAGATGAATCTGCATAGAGGTATGTAGCAGTTTTTATTTTCTGACAATGGAATTGATGAGAAAATCCTGCCATACCGATATAATGTCATGTATGTATACTTTACACTTCAGTATTCTGGGGAATGGTACTTCACTAGAATTACACTGTAAGAAATACATAAAGCTGTTTAATAACTAGAGATTATGTTTAACGTTTTTGCTGGAATGTAAAATCGTTTTCATTTACTGAGGTACTGAGTGAATAAATGTTTGGGCACTATTTTTCCACTTGGCAGTTGCTTAATCTGTTTTTCTGACAGTTTCTGTTCTCCCTCACTGCTGTGTGTGAGGGGGAGGGGCCGTTTTTTTGGCGCTTTTACTGCATCAAATATTTCAGTCAGCAACTCATTGTATTCCCTGCATGATCCGGTTCATCTCTACAGAGCTCAGGGGTCTTCAAAACTTATTTTGAGGGAGGTAATTTCTCTCAGCAGAGCTGTGAGAATTATAGTTTGACTGAGATAAAAAACGTTTATTCTGTAATTTGTTTCCTGCTTTCAGAATTTGTTATCTTTGCTAATGGGATTAAACCTTTGCTAAAGTTGTGTTGTTTACAAGGATTGAGGCTATAACTGTTTCAATTTATTAATTTTCAACTGTCATAGATCTTCTGTGCTTCTTAAAGGCACAGTACGTTTTAATATTATTCTAATTGAATTGTATTTCCAAGTTGCAAGTTTATTTGCTAGTGTGTTAAACATGTCTGATTCAGAGGATGATACCTGTGTCATTTGTTGCAATGCCAAAGTGGAGCCCAATAGAAATTTATGTACTAACTGTATTGATGCTACTTTAAATAAAAGTCAATCTGTACAAATTGAACAAATTTCACCAAACAACGAGGGGAGAGTTATGCCGACTAACTCGCCTCACGTGTCAGTACCTACATCTCCCGCTCAGAGGGAGGTGCGTGATATTGTAGCGCCGAGTACATCTGGGCGGCCATTACAAATCACATTACAGGATATGGCTACTGTTATGACTGAGGTTTTGGCTAAATTACCAGAACTAAGAGGTAAGCGTGATCACTCTGGGGTGAGAACAGAGTGCGCTGATAATATTAGGGCCATGTCAGACACTGCGTCACAGGTGGCAGAACATGAGGACGGAGAACTTCATTCTGTGGGTGACGGTTCTGATCCAAACAGACTGGATTCAGATATTTCAAATTTTAAATTTAAACTGGAAAACCTCCGTGTATTACTAGGGGAGGTGTTAGCGGCTCTGAATGATTGTAACACAGTTGCAATACCAGAGAAAATGTGTAGGTTGGATAAATATTTTGCGGTACCGACGAGTTCTGAGGTTTTTCCTATACCTAAGAGACTTACTGAAATTGTTACTAAGGAGTGGGATAGACCCGGTGTGCCGTTCTCACCCCCTCCGATATTTAGAAAAATGTTTCCAATAGACGCCACCACAAGGGACTTATGGCAAACGGTCCCTAAGGTGGAGGGAGCAGTTTCTACCTTAGCTAAGCGTACCACTATCCCGGTGGAGGATAGCTGTGCTTTTTCAGATCCAATGGATAAAAAGTTAGAGGGTTACCTTAAGAAAATGTTTGTTCAACAAGGTTTTATATTGCAACCCCTTGCATGCATTGCGCTGATCACGGCTGTAGCGGCATTCTGGATTGAGTCTCTGGAAGAGAACATTGGTTCAGCTACTCTGGACGACATTACGGACAGGCTTAGAGTCCTTAAACTAGCTAATTCATTCATTTCGGAGGCCGTAGTACATCTTACTAAACTTACGGCGAAGAATTCAGGATTCGCCATTCAGGCACGCAGGGCGCTGTGGCTAAAATCCTGGTCAGCTGATGTTACTTCTAAGTCTAAATTGCTTAATATACCTTTCAAAGGGCAGACCTTATTCGGGCCCGGGTTGAAAGAGATTATCGCTGACATTACAGGAGGTAAAGGCCATGCCCTGCCTCAGGACAAAGCCAAAGCCAAGACTAGACAGTCTAATTTTCGTTCCTTTCATAATTTCAAAGCAGGAGCAGCATCAACTTCCTCTGCACCAAAACAGGAAGGAGCTGTTGCTCGCTACCGACAAGGCTGGAAACCTAACCAGTCCTGGAACAAGGGCAAGCAGACTAGGAAACCTGCTGCTGCCCCTAAAACAGCATGAATTGAGGGCCCCCGATCCGGGATCGGATCTAGTGGGGGGCAGACTTTCTCTCTTCGCCCAGGCTTGGGCAAGAGATGTTCAGGATCCCTGGGCGCTAGAGATAATATCTCAGGGATACCTTCTGGACTTCAAATACTCTCCTCCAAGAGAGAGATTTCATCTGTCAAGATTGTCAACAATCCAGACAAAGAAAGAGGCGTTTCTACGCTGCGTAAAAGAGCTCTTGTTAATGGGAGTAATCCATCCAGTTCCACGATCGGAACAGGGACAGGGGTTTTACTCAAATCTGTTTGTGGTTCCCAAAAAAGAGGGAACTTTCAGACCAATCCTGGACTTAAAGATCCTAAACAAATTCCTAAGAGTTCCATCGTTCAAGATGGAGACTATTCGGACAATTTTACCTATGATCCAAGAGGGTCAGTACATGACCACTGTAGATTTAAAAGATACTTACCTTCACATACCGATTCACAAAGATCATTATCGGTACCTAAGGTTTGCCTTCCTAGACAGGCATTACCAGTTTGTGGCTCTTCCATTCGGATTGGCTACAGCTCCAAGAATCTTCACAAAGGTTCTGGGTGCTCTTCTGGCGGTACTAAGACCGCGGGGAATCTCGGTAGCTCCATACCTAGACGACATTCTGATACAAGCTTCAAGCTTTCAAACTGCCAAGTCTCATACAGAGTTAGTGCTGGCATTTCTAAGTTCACATGGATGGAAGGTGAACGAAAAGAAAAGTTCACTCGTTCCACTCACAAGAGTTCCCTTCCTGGGGACTCTTATAGATTCTGTAGAAATGAAGATTTACCTGACAGAGGACAGGCTAACAAGACTTCAAAGTGCTTGCCGCACCCTTCATTCCATTCAACACCCGTCAGTGGCTCAATGCATGGAGGGAATCGGCTTAATGGTAGCGGCAATGGACATAGTACCCTTTGCACGCTTACACCTCAGACCACTGCAACTGTGCATGCTAAGTCAGTGGAATGGGGATTACTCAGACTTATCCCCTTCTCTGAATCTGGATCAAGAGACCAGAAATTCTCTTCTATGGTGGCTTTCTCGGCCACATCTGTCCAGGGGGATGCCATTCAGCAGACCAGACTGGACAATTGTAACAACAGACGCCAGCCTTCTAGGTTGGGGTGCCGTCTGGAATTCTCTGAAGGCTCAGGGACAATGGAGTCAGGAGGAGAGTCTCCTGCCAATAAACATTCTGGAATTGAGAGCAGTTCTCAATGCCCTCCTGGCTTGGCCCCAGTTGACAACTCGGGGGTTCATCAGGTTTCAGTCGGACAACATCACGACTGTAGCTTACATCAACCATCAGGGAGGGACAAGAAGCTCCCTAGCTATGATGGAAGTATCAAAGATAATTCTCTGGGCAGAGTCTCACTCTTGCCACCTGTCAGCAATCCACATCCCGGGAGTGGAGAACTGGGAGGCGGATTTCTTAAGTCGTCAGACTTTTCATCCGGGGGAGTGGGAACTTCATCCGGAGGTCTTTGCCCAAATACTTCGACGTTGGGGCAAACCAGAGATAGATCTCATGGCGTCTCGACAGAACGCCAAGCTTCCTCGTTACGGGTCCAGATCCAGGGATCCAGGAGCAGTCCTGATAGATGCTCTGACAGCACCTTGGGACTTCAGGATGGCTTACGTGTTTCCACCCTTCCCGTTGCTTCCGCGATTGATTGCCAGAATCAAACAAGAGAGAGCATCAGTGATTCTAATAGCACCTGCGTGGCCACGCAGGACTTGGTATGCAGACCTGGTGGACATGTCATCCTGTCCACCT
The DNA here is from genome assembly GCF_027579735.1 of Bombina bombina. Taxonomy (NCBI): domain Eukaryota; kingdom Metazoa; phylum Chordata; class Amphibia; order Anura; family Bombinatoridae; genus Bombina; species Bombina bombina. The sequence continues at coordinate 458,266,026 of NC_069504.1, read as the reverse complement.
TGGTCTCTACCTCTGAAACAGGACCTTCTGATACAGGGTCCCTTCAAACATCAAAATCTAACTTCTCTGAAGCTGACTGCTTGGAAATTGAACGCTTGATTTTATCAAGACGTGGGTTTTCTGAGTCAGTTATTGATACCTTAATACAGGCTAGGAAACCTGTTACCAGAAAGATTTACCATAAGATATGGCGTAAATACCTATATTGGTGTGAATCCAAAGGTTACTCTTGGAGTAAGGTTAGGATTCCTAGGATATTGTCTTTTCTACAAGAAGGTTTAGAAAAGGGTTTATCTGCTAGTTCATTAAAGGGACAGATCTCAGCTCTGTCCATTCTGTTACACAAACGTCTGTCAGAAGTTCCTGACGTCCAGGCTTTTTGTCAGGCTTTGACCAGGATTAAGCCTGTGTTTAAAACTGTTGCTCCACCATGGAGTTTAAACCTTGTTCTTAATGTTTTTCAGGGCGTTCCGTTTGAACCCCTTCATTCCATTGATATAAAGTTGTTATCTTGGAAAGTTCTATTTTTAATGGCTATTTCCTCGGCTCGAAGAGTCTCTGAATTATCAGCCTTACATTGTGATTCTCCTTATTTGATTTTTCATTCGGATAAGGTAGTCCTGCGTACTAAACCTGGGTTCTTACCTAAGGTAGTTACTAACAGGAATATCAATCAAGAGATTGTTGTTCCTTCTTTATGCCCAAATCCTTCTTCAAAGAAGGAACGTCTACTGCACAACCTGGATGTAGTCCGTGCTCTAAAATTTTACTTACAGGCAACTAAGGAATTTCGACAAACGTCTTCTCTGTTTGTCATTTACTCTGGGCAGAGGAGAGGTCAAAAAGCTTCCGCTACCTCTCTTTCTTTTTGGCTTCGTAGCATAATTCGTTTAGCTTATGAGACTGCTGGACAGCAGCCTCCTGAAAGAATTACAGCTCATTCTACTAGAGCTGTGGCTTCCACTTGGGCCTTCAAGAATGAGGCCTCTGTTGAACAGATTTGCAAGGCTGCAACTTGGTCTTCGCTTCATACTTTTTCCAAATTTTACAAATTTGACACTTTTGCTTCATCGGAGGCTATTTTTGGGAGAAAGGTTCTTCAGGCAGTGGTTCCTTCTGTATAAAGAGCCTGCCTATCCCTCCCGTCATCCGTGTACTTTTGCTTTGGTATTGGTATCCCAGAAGTAATGATGACCCGTGGACTGATCACACTTAACAGAAGAAAACATAATTTATGCTTACCTGATAAATTCCTTTCTTCTGTAGTGTGATCAGTCCACGGCCCGCCCTGTTTTTAAGGCAGGTAAATATTTTTTAATTTATACTCCAGTCACCACTTCACCCTTGGCTTTTCCTTCCTCGTTGGTCCTTGGTCGAATGACTGGGAGTGACGTAGGGGGGAGGAGCTATATGCAGCTCTGCTGGGTGAATCCTCTTGCACTTCCTGTTGGGGAGGAGTAATATCCCAGAAGTAATGATGACCCGTGGACTGATCACACTACAGAAGAAAGGAATTTATCAGGTAAGCATAAATTGTTTTTTTTTTTTTTCTCCTTCCTTTTTTTCTCCCCCTTTTTAAGGATCCACAGAATTAAGCTGATAGGTTAGTTACTTAGCATCCTCCTAAAAAACTAAATTGATCCTTGCAGTATAGTTAACGGTTAGCTCAGGCCTGCTGCCGACTAAAGAGAGGAGTATTTAACTCAGTCTGAATAAATATGTTCCCTTAATTTGGTAACAGGAAGGGAATCGAAAGTGCTGGGAAGATGCCATCTAATAGGGGGATCCCTTTTTTTTTTTTTTGTTGTTGTTGTACGTCTTGTCACCAATAATGGGGGTGTCCCTAGTAATGTACATTGTTTAAAATATTTTTCAGAAGTTGGCACCCATACATATTTCAGTTTTTTTTTTTTCTTTTTTATTGTAAACTACAAAAATACAACAATGTGAAGGTTAAAAGGCAAAGTGTCTTAATTTAGGTTGAGCAAAAACTTGACCAGTTTATCTTTATTGTCTTTGGCATGAACATTTACCGTGTCCTGTTTGACGACTAATTTGTGCTTTTTTTTCTTTGTTATTATGCTGTTCACATTGTTGGGCTTAAATAAACAATTAAAAAAAAATTACATGCCCTATTTGAAACATGAAAGGTTTTTTTTTTTTTGGACTTGACTGTCCCTTTTTAAAGGGACGCTAAATACATTTCATGCACCTCCCTTTAATCATGGATGCTGCCATTTTAGAACTTAGGATACACTGCAAGTATCTGAAGCAGAGTTTCTGCACATGTACAAACAGGTAAGCACTGGAATGTAGTGAAAATTATATTTCAACATGGTTGAACCCATGACTAGAGGGTGGTGAGGAATAACCTTAATGCTTTGCTTATAAAAAGTATTTGGTGTTTAATGTCCCTTTAATTATCATTGTATTCAACTCTCTATGCATTATCAAGTTTTGAAATGAAAGTGTAAGTTGTCCTTTCCAATCCTTGCATATGAAAATGCAATATGCCCAATGAATCATAGGGGAATTTGTACTAACAATGACCTGCTTCTTCTTCCAGGCCTTTACAGAATTACAAGCTAAAGTTATGGATACACAGCAAAAGGTGAAAATTGCAGATCTACAAATCGAGCAGCTTAACAGAACAAAGAAACACGCTCATCTTACTAATTTAGAAATTATTAACCTGTCTGACACAACTCCAATGTATGAAGGGGTTGGAAGAATGTAAGTATAAATAATGCACTGGCATAATTATAGTTGTTATATGTATGATGTGTCCCCTTTTGATTTGCTCCCTTGTAGACCAACAATGTATTAAAGGTTTTATGCTTTAATTACTTGCACATTAGTACCCATGTTACCCTATGGGGGACGCCCTTGCTTGCAATTTCCAGTCCCGCTTCTAGGTGTATGTCCCGGGAAGAGTGCCGCCTGTCCCGCATAGGTCCCCGGGCTGCAGCATTGTTGATATATATTTTTTTTAAATTATTTTATTGGGCCCTCCTTACCATGTGGTCATCACATGACCATAATTGCACGCAATATCTACACAGTCAGTGCAGTTTGAAGTCACGTGGCTCAGTCACAAGTTTTTGGCGCACATGACTGTACATGCTGTGTTGACTGTGGTCTCTGAGTGCTGGCAGTGAGCAGCGAACACATCAGAGCTTTGTCTCGAACAGTCAGGACTGAAGTCTCGAGTTTGGGCAGTGTGTCTCTGAAGACGCCGGTCTAGTTCTCCAGGTGGGTAAAATCTGACAAAGAGTGAGTGACTGTATCTGTGCTACTTGTGATTAATGGTGATGGTGGCCGCCATAGCCAGGGCAGTCTCTGCTGAGCCTGAACTAATGGTATCTGCTGATTTTTGTATAGAGTTTAGTGATCTGTTGGTGATAGGGATTAGCACAATCTGCACCGAGGGGCCACGGACTAAGAGTATTGTATATTCTTTGCTGCACTAAACTCTTTGCATCTCACTGACATGCTCGTTACTGAGCACTACAACTGGACGATCCACGCTGCACCTGCCTAAGCCCACACTCAGTCTGCCGCACCTTGTCATTGGGCAACATTGAGGTGATATAGAGGGTGTGACTGCTGCGCACTTTGAGCTGGTTTTTCCTGTGGGGCTTGCTGCTTTGACCTATGGGGCTTGTAGAGATTTTGTAGAGATGTACTGGGCACAGAGGGGCTGGCGGCGGCCAGACAGGAGTAGCTGTTGCAGGTAGCAGAGGGAGAGATGCAGTACACTGGAGGTCTATACTGAGGAGCTTGCTGGGGTGCCTGACAGGTGCAATGGCGCTGCAGGAGGAGGGTTGTCATGTTTTACATGTTTCACAGATGGGGTTGCAGCTGTAACCACTGTATACCCACGGTATATAGCTTTATTTTAATGTCATTTGACCATCCAAAATTACATTCTCCTAGATTTTTCAAGGCCTTTATATAGCAGTATGTACAGGTATATCCATGTTCATGCACCTGAATGTTCATATTAACCATTGTTTTACCTCCCTGCCTTCCCCTAGTTATAGTTTCATGTCTTCTATTCCCTAGGCAGTGCTACAGTGTCACTTGGCACCACCCAGTTGACATTTTGGAGGGAAAGATGTTGCTGGATAACACTGCGAGGCCCTAGAAATAAAGCACAGCTTTGGGACAAAGTCATGGGCAGTTTACTGTATGCTAGGTCTCATTTCTCCTACATTGGTGTGTCCGGTCCACGGCTTCATCCTTACTTGTGGGAATATTCTCTTCCCCAACAGGAAATGGCAAAGAGAGCACAGCAAAAGCTGCCCATATAGCTCCCCCTCTGGCTCCACCCCCCAGTCATTCTCTTTGCCGCTCTGAACAAGTAGCATCTCCACGGGGGATGGTAAAGAGTATGTGGTGTTAGTTGTAGTTTTTATTTCTTCTATCAAGAGTTTGTTATTTTAAAATAGTGCCGGTTTGTACTATTTACTCTACAACAGAAAGTGATGAAGAGTTCATTTTAAAGAGGAGTATGATTTTAGCAGCAGTAACTAAAATCCATTGCTGTTCCCACGCAGGACTGTTGAGCCCAGAGAACTTCAGTTGGGGGGAACAGTTTGCAGACTTTTCTGCTCAAGGTATGACTAGTCCATTTTCTAACAAGACATAGTAATGCTAGAAGACTGTCATTTTCCCTTATGGGATTGGTAAGCCATTTTTCTTAGACTCATAACAGAATGAAGGCTTATTAATGGGCTATATACTGGTTGACACTATTGTGGGCTAAATCGATTGATTTATACAATATTTATATGTCTTTTGGAGTGTTTTGGAACTTGAAAACACTTTGGGAACGTTTTTTATTCTCCTGGCAGTCGTTTAGACACCTAATCTAGTCAGGAAGGGCCCTTCACTCTGGTATGCAGAGGGTGGAGGCCTCATTTTCACGCCTTAATTGCGCAGTTACTTCTGGAAGCAGTTGCATGCAGCTTCATGTGAGAGGGTCCTGTGGCCATAAAAACTATTCTAGAAGGCTTATTTCTGTGGTGAATAACCCCCAAGGAAAGGTAAAGCCGCAGCAAAGGCTGTGGCAGAGACTGTAGTGGATTTAAACTGGTAAATTGAACAAATAGCTCCGGTTTACTCATTTAAGGGGTTACAAACTTGGTGTGCAATACTTTCAAAGCATTAAGACACTAGGGTGCAAATTTGGTAAGGATCGGATATTTCCTTCATAGTTTTTCACACATGCAGAAATAAAGTGTGCTCTGTTTAACATTTAAAGAGACAGTAACGGTTTTGTTTAAAAACTGTTTTATTGCATTAATAGCCTGTATAAGTCTGTCTAACATGTCTGTACCTTCAGATAGAACATGTTCTGTGTGTATGGAGGCCAAGGTGGTTCCCCCTTTAAATGTATGTGAAAGTTGTGCCGTGGCGTCCAAACAAAGTAAGGACAGTACTGTCACATTTAATAAGATTGCCCAAGATGATTCTTCAAATGAAGGTAGTGGGGATAGTTCATCATCCTCTCCTTCTGTGTCAACACCAGTTATGCCCGCGCAGGCGACACCTAGTACATCTAGCGCGCCAATGCTTGTTACTATGCAACAATTAACGGCAGTAATGGATAATTCTATAGCTAATCTTTTATCCAAACTGCCAGCATTTCCAAGAAAGCGTGATTGCTCCGTTTTAAATACAGAGGATGAGCAAGGGTGCGCTGACGATAATTTATCTGTTATACCCTCACACCAGTCAGAATTGGCAGTGAGGGAGGGTCTGTCGGAGGGAGAAATTTCCAATTCTGGAAAAGTTTCTCAACAGGCTGAACCTGATATTGTGACGTTTACATTTAAGTTAGAACATCTCCGCGCCCTGCTTAAGGAGGTGCTAACTACTCTGGACGATAGTGACTCTTTGGTGATTCCAGAGAAATTGTGCAAAATGGGCAAATTCCTTGAGGTCCCTGTGCACGCTGATGCCTTTCCGATACCCAAAAGGGTGGCGGACATAGTGACTAAGGAGTGGGAGAAGCCAGGTATACCTTTTTGTACCACCTCCTATATTTAAGAAAATGTTCCCCATTGTCGACCCCAGAAGGGACGCATGGCAAACAGTTCCTAAGGTTGAGGGGGCAGTTTCTACGTTGGCCAAACGCACGACTATTCCCATTGAGGACAGTTGTGCTTTCAAAGATCCTATGGAAAAAAAATTGGAAGGATTGCTTAAAAAGATATTTGTTCAGCAAGGTTTCCTTCTCCAACCAATTTCGTGCATTATTCCTGTCACAACGGCGGCGTCTTTTTGGTTCGAGGAACTAGAAAATTCGCTCAATAAGGAGACTCCATATGAGGAAGTCATGGACAGAATTCACGCACTAAAGTTGGCTAATTCCTTTATTTTAGATGCCGCTTTGCAATTGGCGAAATTAGCGGCGAAAAATTCAGGTTTTGCAATTGTGGCGCGCAGAGCGCTTTGGCTAAAATCTTGGTCGGCGGATGTGTCATCCAAGACATAATTGCTTAATATTCCTTTCAAAGGTAAGACCCTTTTTGGGCCAGAATTGAAAGAGATTATTTCAGATATCACTGGAGGAAAGGGCCATGCCCTCCCACAGGATAGGCCTTTCAAGGCTAAGAACAAATCTAATTTTCGTTCCTTTTGCAACTTCAGGAACGGACCGTCTCCTAACCCTGCAGCCTCTAGACAAGAGGGTAATGCTTCCCAGGCTAAGCCAGCATGGAAACCAATGCAAGGCTGGAACAAGGGTAAACAGGCCAAGAAGCCTGCTGCTGCTACCAAGACAGCATGAAGGGATAGCCCCCGATCCGGGACCGGATCTAGTAGGGGGCAGACTTTCTCTCTTTCCTCAGGCTTGGGCAAGAGATGTTCCGGATCCCTGGGCACTAGAAATAGTTTCTCAGGGTTATCTTCTAGAGTTCAAGGAACTTCCTCCAAGGGGAAGGTTCCACATGTCTCGTTTATTTTCAGACCAGATAAAGAGACAGGCATTCTTACATTGCGTAGGAGATCTATTAAAGATGGGAGTGATACACCCAGTTCCAACAGTGGAACAAGGTCGGGGGTTTTACTCAAACCTGTTTGTAGTTCCCAAAAAAGAGGGAACTTTCAGACCAATTCTGGATTTAAAAATTCTAAACAAATTCCTCAGAGTTCCATCGTTCAAAATTGAAACCATTCGAACGATTTTACCAACAATCCAGGAGGGTCAATACATGACTACCGTGAACTTAAAGGATGCGTACCTACATATTCCTATCCACAAAGATCATCATCAGTTCCTAAGGTTCGCCTTTCTGGACAAACATTACCAGTTCGTGGCTCTTCCGTTCGGTTTAGCCACTGCTCCCAGAATTTTCACAAAGGTGCTAGGGTCCCTTCTAGCGGTTCTAAGGCCGAGGGGCATTGCAGTGGCGCCTTACCTAGACGACATCCTAATCCAAGTGTCGTCCCTTTCAAGATCAAGGGCTCATACAGACATTGTATTAGCTTTTCTCAGGTCTCACAGGTGGAAGGTGAACGTGGAAAAGAGTTCCCTGTCCCCGTCTACAAGGGTTCCCTTTCTGGGAACGATAATAGATTCTGTAGAAATGAAGATTTTTCTGACAGAGGTCAGAAAGTTAAAGCTTCTAAATGCTTGTCAAGTTCTTCAATCTATTCCTCAGCCTTCCATAGCTCAGTGCATGGAAGTAATAGGTCTAATGGTTGCAGCAATGGACGTGGTTCCTTTTGCTCGAATTCATCTAAGACCATTGCAACTGTGCATGCTCAAACAGTGGAATGGGGATTATGCAGACTTGTCTCCCCAGATTCAAGTAGGCCAGTTCACCAGAGACTCCCTCCGTTGGTGGTTGACTCAGGATCACCTGTCTCAGGGAATGAGTTTCCGCAGACCAGAGTGGGTCATTGTCACAACCGACGCCAGTCTATTAGGCTGGGGCGCGGTCTGGGACTCCCTGAAAGCTCGGGGTCTATGGTCTCGGGAAGAGTCTCTTCTCCCGATAAACATTCTGGAACTGAGAGCGATATTCAATGCGCTCCGGGCTTGGCCTCAACTAGCGAAGGCCGGATTCATAAGATTTCAGTCGGACAACATGACGACTGTAGCTTACATCAATCATCAGGGGGAACAAGGAGTTCCTTGGCGATGAGAGAGGTATCCAAGATCATCAAATGGGCGGAGGATCACTCCTGCCATCTATCTGCAATTCACATCCCAGGAGTAGACAACTGGGAGGCGGATTATTTGAGTCGTCAGACTTTCCATCCGGGGGAGTGGGAACTCCACCCGGAGGTCTTTGCCCAGTTAACTCAATTATGGGGCATTCCAGACATGGATCTGATGGCGTCTCGTCAGAACTTCAAGGTTCCTCGCTACGGGTCCAGATCCAGGGATCCCAAGGCGACACTAGTGGATGCATTAGTGGCGCCTTGGTCGTTCAACCTAGCTTATGTGTTTCCACCGTTTCCTCTCCTTCCCAGGCTCGTAGCCAGGATCAAACAGGAAAAGGCCTCTGTGATTCTGATAGCTTCTGCGTGGCCACGCAGGACTTGATATGCAGACCTGGTGAATATGTCATCAGCTCCACCATGGAAGCTACCTTTGAGACAGGATCTTCTAGTACAAGGTCCATTCGAACATCCAAATCTAGTCTCTCTGCAGCTGACTGCTTGGAAATTGAACGCTTGATTTTATCTAAGCGTGGGTTTTCAGATTCAGTTATAGATACTCTGGTCCAAGCCAGAAAACCTGTGACTAGGAAAATTTACCATAAAATATGGAAAAAATATATCTGTTGGTGTGAATCCAAGGGATTCTCTTGGAGTAAAATTATAATTCCTAGGATTCTTTCTTTTCTCCAAGAGGGTTTGGATAAAGGGTTGTCAGCGAGTTCTCTAAAAGGACAGATATCTGCTCTGTCTGTTTTGTTACACAAACGCCTGGCAGCAGTGCCAGATGTACAAGCATTTGTACAGGCCTTAGTCAGAATCAAGCCTGTTTACAGACCCATGACTCCTCCATGGAGTCTAAATTTAGTTCTTTCAGTTCTTCAAGGGGTTCCGTTTGAACCTTTGCATTCCATAGATATTAAGTTACTATCTTGGAAAGTTCTGTTTTTGGTTGCTATTTCTTCTGCTAGAAGAGTTTCTGAATTGTCTGCTTTGCAGTGTGATCCACCCTATCTGGTATTCCATGCAGATAAGATTGTTTTGCGTACCAAACCTGGTTTTCTTCCAAAAGTGGTTTCCAACAGGAATATTAACCAGGAAATAGTTGTTCCTTCTCTGTGTCTGAATCCAGCTTCGAAGAAGGAACGTTTGTTACACAATTTAGATGTGGTCCGTGCTTTAAAATTCTATTTAGAAGCAACGAAGGATTTCAGACAAACATCATCTTTGTTTGTGGTTTATTCTGGTAAGAAAAGCTACTGCTACCTCTTTCTTTTTGGCTGAAAAGCATCATCCGATTGGCTTATGAGACTGCCGGACGGCAGCCTCCTGAACAAATTACAGCTCACTCTACTAGAGCTGTGGCTTCCACATGGGCCTTCAAGAACGAGGCTTCTTTTGATCAGATATGTAAGGCAGCGACTTGGTCTTCTCTGCACACTTTTGCCAAATTTTACAAATTTGATACTTATGCTTCTTCGGAGGCTATTTTTGGGAGAAAGGTTTTGCAAGCTGTGGTGCCTTCCGTTTAGGTAACCTGATTTGCTCCCTCCCTTCATCCGTGTCCTAAAGCTTTGGTATTGGTTCCCACAAGTAAGGATGACGCCGTGGACCGGACACACCAATGTAGGAGAAAACAGAATTTATGCTTACCTGATAAATTTCTTTCTCCTACGGTGTGTCCGGTCCACGGCCCGCCCTGGCTTTTTAGTCAGGTTCCAAATGTTTTCTTTCTATACACTACAGTCACCTTGGCACCCTATGGTTTCTCCTTTTTCTCCTACCCGTCGGTCGAATGACTGGGGGGTGGAGCCAGAGGGGGAGCTATATGGGCAGCTTTTGCTGTGCTCTCTTTGCCATTTCCTGTTGGGGAAGAGAATATTCCCACAAGTAAGGATGAAGCCGTGGACCGGACACACCGTAGGAGAAAGGAATTTATCAGGTAAGCATAAATTCTGTTTTCCTAGTCAATCTGGCGCTCAGTATTTATCAAGCCCTGAGTATGGTTATCTATATTTTTCGCCTTATAGTGCCAGTCAAGAAGTTCATTGAATTTGTTCAGCATAAGGAAAAATCCTGTGAATGGGGGAATGAAAAATTAATAAGAGAGGAGAGAATTATATAGTGGGTATTTGGAAGAAGATGGGTGTAGAATATTATTTCATTGAGCCGTACATAGAGGCATAAGACCACATTTTGGAAAGAGAGGAGCCACCAGTCTCCTACCCATCATTAGTAGGTGGTTGCTAGTCTGCTACCTAATGTATTCACTATATGAAGGGTGTTGTTCTAAAGGAGACCCTACAACACACACACACAGAGTATTCCCTTTTGAACTAGGGAATTACTTTTTCAATTGTGTGGACTTTCAATTGTGTGGTAAGTAGCAGGTGATTTTAGGATGCTCTGACTTTTGAAGGAGTCCATAGCACACCCATATATGCACTATAATGTGCAATTGATACCTGTTTTGAAAAAGGAGGCACCCCTCTTTTAAATGCTCAGGTGGTAAGTGATCTCTTAGGTGGATTGGGTAGTTCTTCTGTTGCACCTCCCCCCCCCCCACACACACACACACACAAAAAACAAAAACATAGTGAATTGACTGCTAGTTGATTGTCATAACAATAAAGCAGAAACAAAAAGCAAACTCCTTTTTTAAAGGGTTATGTGTCAAATTGCAATAAAACAAAGCTATTGAGAGGAAATTCAAATTAACATTATTTAAGTGTTGTTTGTGATTTGGTTTCAGTAGTTTATTTTTAGGGCAATTCTAGATGTACTGGAGAATGGTAGGAGCATACATATATATTCTAAAGAGTTGTCACCACTCTGTGTAGGAATGCTTTGCAGGCTTAGAGAGCTATGCCCATAGCGAGTCCAGTAGTAATTTGCAGGAACTAGTATCTGGAGGGAAGTAGAATGTTCTGGTGGAGGCTGTGTTCTTTGTGCTTTTCACTGACGTTGTTTTTATGGGAGGCAAGCGTGTTTTTAAGGATAAAACGGTCTCATGCACGTCTTGCAATTTTCCTCTGCAGTTTTTTGGATCAATTTATATTTATGATTGTATTGGATCGACTTTTCTTGCAATAAATTATGAAAATGGTTATTGGTGGTAAAATGACACTTGCAGCAAATGCTTATTTGAAACCTATTTGACTGTTGATCATTGTTGCGGTTGCTCGTGCAAGGTTTAAGAAATGTGGGTGACCTGAAAGCTTTTGCTTTCTCACTGATTATTCTCATTTATCTATGAGCTTTACACGGGTTGTCTTTTTTGCACGTCTTAACGGATATGAAAAATTAGAGCTTTTTTCTGAATGTTCTAAAAGTAATGTTATAGTTCTGAAACCAATTTTAATGAATTAACCATTGTAAGATTGAAATGAGTTAGGATTGCAAATGCGCTTTTACTTTACGATTTCTCATTTTTAAAGTGTGACTATTTCATGTATGTGGCCCCGAGCAGCGTTGTGAAGTATGATTTTTGGCATTGGACCTACAACGCACATTATGACTAAGGGACCATAACTGTTTGGAAATTCAATTAAAAGTATTCACTTCTCCTTAATTTTATTAATAATTTTGATACCACATACAAGTTTATTTCAGAGTGTAAATCTACTTTTCTCTCACATGTGTAACTGTCTAGCAATTCAAAACATTAGAAGATATCTATTTTTATAACTTGAGGTAATGTAATAGGTGGGACCAGTGAGAAGTAATGGATACTAATAGCTATGTGAGTCATCGGGTGAAACATATCCTACAAAATATGTCTGGTGATGGAGTATAATCCGATATTTCTTTGTAGGTTGAAGTCTGGGTTTGTAGTCCGTGCTTGAGATCTGTAGTCATCCTAGTTTTCACATTCAACAAATTATTTAGCAGTTGCCCTAATTGTTCCTGTTCCCCTTAATTTCTTATGTAAAAATATTTTGTTACAGAGTTAAATAATTAGTGCGTGTAATTGCATGGCACTGTATGGGGTAGGCTGATTTTGTGCAATTAAAGGGCCACACATGCACAACTGAGTCATAACAATAAATTACAGTAAGATTGAACCGGTTACTTTGTGCCATCCTCCTCCCCTAGGTAAATCGTATATAGTGCATGGCTTGAGGGTTATGACAATTGACAACCAATTTTAAGTTGAGTGTATTTTAGCTGGAAATAGAGGCTTCACCGACGGAGGAGATGAGGATGAGTAAATCGGTAGTGCATATAAAAGAGATTTAAAGAGACAGAAAACTCAATGTGATGCACTATTAAAAAACAAAACAATGTTCATCATTTTGTAATTGAACCTGGCAAACTGTAGTGTTTTTACTCTCTCGAAGTGGTTAGGGTACACTCCATGGAATGCAAAATCCTGGCATTCCTACGTGCTGCATAGTGATTGGTTAAATTGTGCAGGATCTTGTTGTCATCTGCCCCTAATTGGTCACAGCAAAGTAACATAAACCAAACTCAAGAGACTTTTTAAGAGATGTGTCCTGGGCCTCCAAAACCATGCTTTTTACTAACAAAATTAATATTTTAAAATACGTTTAAAGGCATATTGCACTGTAAATATTTGGGAATCTATACAATTTCTGCCTAGAAAATGTTAAAATGTGTATTACATATATAAAAAATATTCTTGACTTGTAGCCAAATAGTACAGCTAATCAGAGACAGTATTGTCTCCACTTTATACTGATTGGGAGCAAGTCCTCTGATGGAAGCCAGTTGTGCATTAAAGGGACACGAAACCCACATTTTTTCTTTCACAATTCAGAGCATACAGTTATAAATAGGGTTGCACCGATGCCATTTTTTTAAGACCGAGTACAAGTACTGATACTTTTTTTCAAATACTCACCGATACCAATTACCGATACTTCTTTTCTCTTGTTAAGTGTATCCAGTCCACGGATCATCCATTACTTGTGGGATATTCTCCTTCCCAACAGGAAGTTGCAAGAGGATCACCCACAGCAGAGCTGCTATATAGCTCCTCCCCTAACTGTCATATCCAGTCATTCTCTTGCAAGCCTCAACCAAGATGGAGGTCTTAAGAGGAGTGTGGTGTTTTATACTTAGTTTATTCTTCAATCAAAAGTTTGTTATTTTTAAATGGTGCCGGAGTGTACTGTTTCTCAGGCAGTATTTAGAAGAAGAATCTGCCTGCGTTTTCTATGATCTTTGCAGAAGTAACTAAGATCCATGGCTGTTCTCACATATTCTGAGGATTGAGGTAACTTCAGAGAGGGAATGGCGTGCAGGTTTTCCTGCAATAAGGTATGTGCAGTTAATATTTTTCTAGGGATGGAATTTGCTAGAAAATGCTGCTGATACCGAACTAATGTAAGTAAAGCCTTAAATGCAGTTATAGCAACTGGTATCAGGCTTATTAATAGAGATACATACTCTTATAAAAATGTAATATAAAACATTTGCTGGCATGTTTAATCGTTTTTATATGTATTTGGTGATAAAACTTATTGGGGCCTAGTTTTTTTCCACATGGCTGGCTTGAATTTTGCCTAGTAACAGTTTCCTTAGGCTTTCCACTGTTGTAATATGAGTGGGAGGGGCCTTTTTTAGTGCTTTTCTGTGCAGATAAAAATACTGACAGAGACATTCAACTTCCTTCTGCATGATCCAGGACATCTCTGGAGGGCTCAAAAGGCTTCAAAGTCGTTTTTGAGGGAGGTAAAAAGCCACAGTAGAGCTGTGGCAGTTGTTGTGACTGTTTGAAAAAACAAAAAAAAAAAATGTTTTTGTCTTTTATTATTCAGTTTTGGGTATTAAGGGGTTAATCATCCATTTGCAAGTGGGTGCAATGCTCTGCTAACTTGTTACATACACTGTAAAAATTTTGTTAGTGTAACTGCCTTTTTTCACTGTTATTTCAAATTTTGACAAAATTTGTGTTTCTTAAAGGTGCAGTAACGTTTTTTATATTGCTTGTAAACATGTTTTAAAGTGTTTTCCAAGCTTGCTAGTCTCATTGCTAGTCTGTTTAAACATGTCTGACACAGAAGAAACTACTTGTTCATTATGTTTGAAAGCCATGGTGGAGCCCCATAGGAGAATGTGTACTAAATGTATTGATTTCACCTTAAACAGTAAAGATCAGTCTTTAACTATAAAAGAAATATCACCAGAAGATTCTGACGAGGGGGAAGTTATGCCGACTAACTCTCCCCACGTGTCGGACCCTTCGCCTCCCGCTCAGGGGATGCACGCTAATATGGTGCCAATTACATCAGGGACGCCCATAGCGTTTACCTTGCAGGACATGGCTGCAATCATGAATAATACCCTGTCAGAGGTATTATCCAGGTTGCCTGAATTAAGAGGCAAGCGCGATTGCTCTGGGGTTAGGAGAAATACAGAGCGCGCAGATGCTGTAAGGGCCATGTCTGATACTGCGTCACAATATGCAGATCATGAGGATGGAGAGCTTCAGTCTGTGGGTGAGATCTCTGATTCGGGGAAACCTGATTCAGAGATTTCTAATTTAAAATTTAAGCTTGAGAACCTCCGTGTGTTGCTTGGGGAGGTATTAGCTGCTCTGAATGACTGTAACACAGTTGCAGTACCAGAGAAATTGTGTAGGCTGGATAAATACTATGCGGTACCGGTGTGTACTGATGTTTTTCCTATACCTAAAAGGCTTACAGAAATTATTAGCAAGGAGTGGGATAGACCGGGGGTGCCTTTTTCCCCACCTCCTATATTTAGAAAAATGTTTCCAATAGACGCCACTACACGGGACTTATGGCAGACGGTCCCTAAGGTGGAGGGAGCAGTTTCTACTTTAGCAAAGCGTACTACTATCCCGGTTGAGGACAGTTGTGCTTTTTCAGATCCAATGGATAAAAAATTGGAGGGTTACCTTAAGAAAATGTTTGTTCAACAAGGTTTTATTTTACAGCCCCTTGCATGCATTGCGCCTGTCACGGCCGCGGCGGCATTCTGGTTTGAGGCCCTGGAAGAGGCCATCCATACAGCTCCATTGACTGAAATTATTGACAAGCTTAGAACACTTAAGCTAGCTAACTCATTTGTTTCTGATGCCATTGTTCATTTGACTAAACTAGCGGCTAAGAATTCCGGATTCGCCATCCAAGCGCGTAGGGCGCTATGGCTTAAATCCTGGTCAGCTGACGTGACTTCGAAGTCTAAATTACTCAACATTCCTTTCAAGGGGCAGACCTTATTCGGGCCTGGTTTGAAGGAAATTATTGCTGACATTACTGGAGGTAAGGGTCACACCCTTCCTCATTACAGGGCCAAAGCAAAGGCCAAACAGTCTAATTTTCGTGCCTTTCGAAATTTCAAGGCAGGTGCAGCATCAACTTTCTCCGCTTCAAAACAAGAGGGAACTTTTGCTCAATCTAAGCAGGCCTGGAAACCTAACCAGTCCTGGAACAAAGGCAAGCAGGCCAGAAAGCCTGCTGCTGCCTCTAAGACAGCATGAAGGAATGGCCCCCTATCCGGCGACGGATCTAGTAGGGGGCAGACTTTCTCTCTTCGCCCAGGCGTGGGCAAGAGATGTTCAGGATCCCTGGGCGTTGGAGATCATATCTCAGGGATATCTTCTGGACTTCAAAGCTTCCCCTCCACAAGGGAGATTTCATCTTTCAAGGCTATCTGCAAATCAGATAAAGAAAGAGGCATTCCTACGCTGTGTGCAAGACCTCCTAGTTATGGGAGTGATCCATCCAGTTCCGCGGACGGAACAAGAACAGGGTTTTTATTCAAATCTGTTTGTGGTTCCCAAAAAAGAGGGAACCTTCAGACCAATTTTGGATCTAAAGATCTTAAACAAATTCCTCAGAGTTCCATCATTCAAGATGGAAACTATTCGGACCATGCTACCCATGATCCAAGAAGGTCAGTACATGACCACAGTGGACTTAAAGGATGCCTACCCTCACATACCGATTCACAAAGATCATCATCGGTTTCTAAGGTTTGCCTTTCTAGACAGGCATTACCAATTTGTAGCTCTTCCCTTCGGGTTGGCTACAGCCCCGAGAATCTTTACAAAGGTTCTGGGCTCACTTCTGGCGGGTCTAAGACCGCGAGGCATAGCAGTGGCTCCGTATCTAGACGACATCCTGATACAGGCGTCAAGCTTTCAAGTTGCCAAGTCTCATACAGAGATAGTTCTGGCATTTCTGAGGTCGCACGGGTGGAAAGTGAACGAGGAAGAGAGTTCTCTATCCCCACTCACAAGAGTCTCCTTCTTAGATAGATTCTGTAGAAATGAAAATTTACCTGACGGAGTCCAGGTTGTCAAAACTTCTAAATGCTTGCCGTGTTCTTCACTCCATTCCGCGCCCTTCGGTAGCTCAGTGTATGGAGGTAATCGGCTTAATGGTAGCGGCAATGGACATAGTGCCATTTGCGCGCCTTCATCTCAGACCGCTGCAATTATGCATGCTGAGTCAGTGGAATGTGGATTACACAGATTTGTCCCCTCTGCTAAATCTGGATCAAGAGACAAGAGATTCTCTGGTGGTTGTCTCGGGTACACCTGTCCAAGGGTATGACCTTTCGCAGGCCAGATTGGACAATTGTAACAACAGATGCCAGCCTTCTAGGTTGGGGTGCAGCCTGGAATTCCCTGAAGGCACAGGGATCGTGGACTCAGGAGGAGAAACTCCTTCCAATAAATATTCTGGAGTTAAGAGCGATATTCAATGCTCTTCTGGCTTGGCCTCAGTTAGCAACACTGAGGTTCATCAGATTTCAGTCGGACAACATCACGACTGTGGCTTACATCAACCATCAAGGGGGAACCAGGAGTTCCCTAGCGATGTTAGAAGTCTCAAAAATAATTCGCTGGGCAGAGTACCACTCTTGCCACCTGTCAGCAATCCATATCCCAGGCGTGGAGAACTGGGAGGCGGATTTTCTAAGTCGTCAGACTTTCCATCCGGGGGAGTGGGAACTCCATCCGGAGGTGTTTGCTCAGTTGATTCATCGTTGGGGCAAACCAGAGTTGGATCTCATGGCGTCTCGCCAGAACGCCAAGCTTCCTTGTTACGGATCCAGGTCCAGGGACCCAGAAGCGACGCTGATAGATGCGCTAGCAGCGCCTTGGTTCTTCAACCTGGCTTATGTGTTTCCTCTGCTCCCTCGTCTGATTGCCAAAATCAAACAGGAGAGAGCATCGGTGATTCTGATAGCACCTGCGTGGCCACGCAGGACTTGGTATGCAGACCTAGTGGACATGTCATCCTTTCCACCATGGACTCTGCCTCTAAGACAGGACCTTCTGATACAAGGTCCTTTCAATCATCCAAATCTAATTTCTCTGAGACTGACTGCATGGAGATTGAACGCTTGATTCTATCAAAGCGTGGTTCTCCGAGTCAGTCATTGATACTTTAATACAGGCACGAAAGCCTGTTACCAGGAAAATCTACCACAAGATATGGAGTAAATATCTTTATTGGTGTGAATCCAAGACTTACTCATGGAGTAAAGTTAGGATTCCTAGAATATTGTCTTTTCTCCAAGAGGGCTTGGACAAAGGATTATCAGCTAGTTCCTTAAAGGGACAGATTTCTGCTCTGTCTATTCTTTTGCACAAGCGTCTGGCAGAGGTTCCAGACGTCCAGGCATTTTGCCAGGCTTTGGTTAGATTTAAGCCTGTGTTTAAACCTGTTGCTCCCCTGTGGAGCTTAAACTTGGTTCTTAAGGTTCTTCAAGGAGTTCCGTTTGAACCCCTTCATTCCATTGATATTAAACTTTTATCTTGGAAAGTTCTGTTTTTGATGGCTATTTCCTCGGCTCGGAGAGTCTCTGAGCTATCTGCCTTACAATGTGATTCTCCCTATCTGATTTTTCATGCAGATAAGGTAGTTCTGCGTACCAAACCTGGGTTTTTACCTAAGGTGGTTTCTAACAAGAATATCAATCAAGAGATTGTTGTTCCATCGTTGTGCCCTAATCCTTCTTCAAAGAAGGAACGTCTTTTACATAATCTGGACGTAGTCCGTGCCTTGAAGTTTTACTTACAAGCTACTAAGGATTTTCGTCAAACATCTTTCCTGTTTGTCGTTTACTCTGGACAGAGGAGAGGTCAAAAAGCTTCGGCAACCTCTTTCCTTTTGGCTTCGGAGCGTAATAAGCCTAGCCTATGAGACTGCTGGACAGCAGCCCCCTGAAAGGATTACAGCTCATTCTACTAGAGCTGTGGCTTCCACCTGGGCCTTCAAAAATGAGGCCTCTGTTGAACAGATTTGCAAGGCTGCGACTTGGTCTTTGCTTCACACTTTTTCAAAATTTTACAAATTTGATACTTTTGCTTCTTCGGAGGCTGTGTTTGGGAGAAAGGTTCTTCAGGCAGTAGTTCCTTCCGCTTAATCCTGCCTTGTCCCTCCCATCATCCGTGTACTTTAGCTTTGGTATTGGTATCCCACAAGTAATGGATGATCCGTGGACTGGATACACTTAACAAGAGAAAACATAATTTATGCTTACCTGATAAATTTATTTCTCTTGTAGTGTATCCAGTCCACGGCCTGCCCTGTCCTTTTAAGGCAGGTCTAAATTTTAATTAAACTACAGTCACCACTGCACCCTATGGTTTCTCCTTTCTCTGTTTGTTTTCGGTCGAATGACAGTTAGTGGAGGAGCTATATAGCAGCTCTGCTGTGGGTGATCCTCTTGCAACTTCCTGTTGGGAAGGAGAATATCCCACAAGTAATGGATGATCCGTGGACTGGATACACTACAAGAGAAATAAATTTATCAGGTAAGCATAAATTATGTTTTTTAATATCATGACAGTTTTCCAAGCACAATGCAGACTAATGAATTAAGATAGCTTCTTTATAATTATGAACTGTAACTCAAAAGACATTTTGAAATAATAAAACAGTTTTATTTGTTGTCACAAAGTTCACAGAACATGTTTATAAATAAAAAATATTACAATCAAATATATTAATAATGACAATAATAAATAACAGCTGCAGCAGCTGTGGCTGGAAAGCTACAATTTAAAGGGGTGATTACTGGATGCTATTGGGTTGTATGGTGCCTATATAACATCAATCTGACATTTGTATTTAATACAAAGTAATATAATTTATTTCTGGAAAAAAATATTGGGAATGGAGTGTCCCAGTAATCCCCTTTGAGAAAAATGGGGCATTTGAATTCTTCTGACTCAACAGAAAATAGGACTGGTCTTCATAGTTTTCCAGGGCTGCTTTTTATTCCCAGTCCTCAGAGTACAGTATGTTTTGAACATACTTGTGCAAGATAAGAACTAGCAGTATAACAGGAAATCTAGCTATTTGAATATTTTTTAAAAGTTAGTGGCAAGTTCTTTTTAATGAACAGAAGCATCTCTGCATGTTCAGCTATAATTCTGTTTCTGCTATCAGTAAGGACGTTTGATGCTAAGCTGAACAGTCTTTCACTTTTCACACTACTGCATGGGGCAGAAAGATATTTTTGGGCCATTTTAGCCAGAGCTGGAAATCTCAGTTTATTAACTGCCCAGTACTTCAGGGGTTTGCCTGAGCGAGGTGTATAGTAGCGGCTTTTGGAGCACTGCTCTGACGTACAATAATACAAATAACAGCAATTTGTATTGGCAGAACAGAAGTGAACAAGTTTTAGTTAAGTTTCCACTCCAGCTTAAATGAAATGGGAACATGCAGTTTGAAAAATGCCACAAGATGATATATGGTTAGGAATTGGAGGTATCGGTTTAAGTATCGGTGCATTTGCACGAGTACAAGTACTCATGCAAATACTTGGTATCGGCACCGATACCGATACTAGTATCGGTGCAACCCTAGTTATAAATCTTTCCAATTTACTTCTATTATAAAATTTGCTTCATTACCATAGCATCTTTTGTTGAAAGAGCAGCAATACACTACTGGGAGCTAGCTGAAAACATCGGGTGAGCCAAAGTCAAAAGGCATATATGTGCATTCACCAATCAGCACCTAGCTACCAGTAGTGCTTTTCTACTCCTGAGCTAGGTGTGCTTTTCAACAAAGGATACAAAAAGAACAAAACAACGTACATAATAGAAGTAAAATGGAAAGTTGTATAAAATTGTATGCTCTATCTGAATCATGAAATATACATTTTGGGGATGTATATTCCCTTTAATATTAAGCAAGAGCAACAAGAACTATCAACACCAACATAAATGATAACCAAGCACAGTAAAGGATGCATGCTTGGGATCCAGTGTTTACTATAGAGTTAACATGTCTTACTCCAGTTGTGCATGCACACCTCATATTTGTATTGTATAGACCATGTCCTGATTATAGAGTTAATGTGTCTTACTCCAGTTGTGTATGCACACCTCATATTTGTATTGTATAGAGCATGTCCTGATTATAGAGTTAATGTGTCTTACTCCAGTTGTGCATGCACACCTCATATTGGTATTGTATAGACCAAAGGAACAAAACCTTCATGATTTAGATTTAACATACATTTTTAAACAACTTTCCAATTTACTTCTGTTAACAAAATCTGCACAATATTTTTATATTTACACATTTTGAGTCACAAGCTGCTACTGAGCATGTGCAAGAATTCACAGAATATATGTATTTGTGATTCGCTGTCACATGATACAGGGGGAGCTGAAATAGACATAACTCAAATTTGTCAGATGAAAATCTACTACTCATTTGAAGTTCAGACTAAGTGCTATTGCATTGTTTTTTATCATGCATTTGTTGATTATGCACATTGACTGTATTTACTGTATCTTTAATGCTACTACCCATGTGTTCTTATCATTGTGGTTTATACCATCAGACTTTTATTTAAATAAGTTGTTGTATCATTTGATGGTTAGTTTTTGGATTGTGTTTTCCGGGTGATCTTGTGTGTGAAATGATATTTTAGTCATACATTTTATATGTAGATGATATCATTTTATTGAATTATTTGAGACCATGTTTCATGTGATTGAGCAGGCAGACATTTATTGTGAATCTTCCATGAATGAATTAAAGATAATTATATTAACATGCTGTTGTGAAGGAAAATGTGTGCAACATGTCACCTATATTTCAGCCGTTTGAAAGAATGTGCAGTTTTGCCTGAAATCTCATTAAAATAGATGATGATGATGTAATGGAACATTTTAGTCAGTATGGTTGTCGGACATCCTAAAGATGTTATTGTCATATCCTCATAATACCAAGGGGATTGCTGATCAATTTCACAGTAATTTTGGAAAAAGTGCTGAAATTCCTTACAGGTACAGTGAAATAAGGGGAACTTCAGAGCTACCCCATAAAAGCTGCAACTTTTAATAAAATTGTAATTTTCCAGTAAGATTGTTGCTGAAATATTTTGACAAGTTACTTCATTTTTTAAGGGATATTGTAGTTTAAACATTATATGATCTAATTTGTTAGAGGGTGTCATCTTTTCACTGCTTACTCTGTGTTAACACCCTTTTAAGGGGTTAAACACCTACATAAAGTTCCGCTTGGGAGCCACAAGAATTGCAGCTCCTAAGCTGAACACAGTTTGTAATTGGTGGGGTTATGCAACTGCTGATTCTATTGGGTACTTGTAAAGCGCAAACTAATCAGCCGTGAGGGTCTCAAGGCGCTAATGGAAGTCGAAAGTGTGGGGGCTAGCTAAGGGAAGACAATTCAGTCAAAGAGACAGGTCTTGAGGTCCTTCCTGAAGTTTGCAAGGGAGGTGGATGGTCTGAGGTGTAGCGGAAGGGTGTTCCATGTCTTTGCTGCCATATAGGAGAATGATCTGCCTCCAGCTGTGGTTTTCCTGATGGGGGGATGACTGCAAGGGCTTGGTCAGCTGATCGTAGTTGTCTGGAGGGGGTGTAGAAATTGACATGGTGGTTAATGTATTCGGAACCGATGTTGTGAAGGGCCTTGAAAGCGTGGGTTAGAAGCTTGAAGGTGATTCTCTTGTTAACGGGGAGCCAGTGCAGGTTCCTTAGGTGCTCAGTGATGTGGCATTGGCAAGGGATGTCGAAGATGACTCTGGCTAAGGCGTTCTGGATGCGCTGGAGTTGTCTTTGGAGCTTGATAGTGGACCCAGCGTAGAGTGCATTGCCGTAGTCCAGTTGACTACTGACGAGAGCGTGGGTGACAGATTTTCTGGTTTCGGTAGGGATCCACTTGAAGATTATTCACAGTAGGTAAAGTATGTGGAAACAAGTCGAGGAGACGGCGTTGATTTGATGGTCCATGGAGAGCGATTTAGTCAAGGATGACGCCTAGATTTCGTGCTTGGTATGTTGGTCGGAGGGTGTCCGAGGACTGTGGGCCACCAGGAGTCATCCCATGCGGATTTAGTGGGTCCGAGGAGGAGGATTTCGGTCTTGTCTGTGTTGAGTTTGAGACGGTTGTCACTCATCCAGGAGGCGATTGCTGTCAGCCCTTCGTCCACCCACCATTTGCCTTATTTGGAGAAGCAAATCAGGGCTTTAATCTGCAGACAACAAAGCCAGCCAGTGTCATCATATTAGTATAAAGTGCATTGTTTTGCAATTGTCAGCTAAAGCCAATTAGGGCAAGATATGTAGCAGGGTTAGCATTGAGACATCTGCCGTGTGTATTTCCAGCAATGAGAATTTTCAGTTAAAAGGACAGTCAAGTAACAATTAAACTTAAATCGATGTATTGCATAAAATTGTAAACGATTTTGCAAATTATTGTATTATGAATTGTTCTCTTGGTATCCTTTGTTAAAGAGTAATTATAGGTGAGCTCAAGAGCTTGCATGTGTCTTTAGCCATCTGGCAGCGGTTTTTGCAAAAATGTTTATAGCATTGTTATACATAGTTGTAAACACTGCTGCAATAGAATGTAAAAGACAAGTGCACACTCCTAAGCTTATATCAGTCGCCCTAGGGTTTATAGAAATGTTAAACATAGCTACAAATACTAGTGACTTAGACACATGCAAACCCCTAAGCTTTTATCAGACTATCTAGGTTTATTTTTCAACAAATGAATACCAAGAGTAAATTTAAAATAATTGGAAACTTTTTTTAAATCACATGCTCTGTCTGTCTGAAACATCATTTTAATTTTGACTTTACTGTCCATTTATATTACATAAAAAGGAAGCAAAATAAAAGTATCCCTTTAAACAGTGTTTTTCTACTTCAAAGTCCCTTTAATACTGTAATGCTGAGTAAAACGTTAGTTGGAACATATTTGTCACTCGGCTTTTTAAATCTGTTTGTACAAATAGTCTCCGTCAGTGAGGAGGGAATGATAAAGTGTGTGTGATAAAGCTGTAAAAACTTGATCATAGTGACATCAGACAAAAGGGAGCATTTATATGAAATGACAGGAAATTAAACCTGGTAACTGCCAACCAGGATAGCAAACAGAACAACAATTGTCACTGTTACAAGCAGAGGTTTTAATGTGGTGTAACTATTTCTGCTATAGTGGAGCTCTCTCCACCCTTAATAGTCATATTTCATTCTTTAAAACTTTACGCTACTCATCTATAAATGAATACATTTAGAAAATACTTCAGTTTAGTTTATAAGGCATTGTACCAGGCTATTTGTGCTAGAAATATAGAAGCAGCCTTGAATCTGTCTGGCCCACAAGGACTGTCCAGCCCTGGAAACACGCATTTATCCATTGTAAAGATTGCAAACCTTGTTTGGGTCTGGTCAGTGATGCAGAAATGATTAAAACTGAACTTCTTGCTCACTGTGTCCATTCAGACGACTCAATAACCACATATGCGCTCATCATCTTTTTACTTGACACATAATGTGGTCACTGCAGCTCTTCTATAAGGCTGAAATTATAAAAAGGAAAGAAAGTATACTGCTAAAATGATTCTTATTATTATCCTTCGTATTTAAATTTGTTTTATTTGTTTTATTTTTTTTTACTTTTCAGTGTCACTGTTATTGGTCTAATATGCTGTTTCTGTTTTGTTGATTACTCCTGTATCCATGTGTTTTTTTAGTACTAGTCACCATCCATTATAAGCAATTTAAATTTAAATGACACTGTGTAAATAGGGTTGTAATTGATGTGTTTGGAGTGGGTTGAGGCAAATCTTAAGATCTTGTTCTTTGCAGTGCCAAACATACAATTATCTAATTGTCCAATTATCTGCATACATATGTTCAGTATGAGGAGAGAGATTCATTTTTAATAAATGTGTGAATAGAGGGTGATGGTAAGGTCTTTTTGTGTTTAGTAGATCCATAATGTTTTTTTGTTCATAAAATGGTGTGATTTCACGAGCCATCAAATGTGGAATTAAACTCCAATCCATTAGGAGGAGGCAAAACACTAAACATAAAATAGCTTTTAATCCCTCCCACTTTTCCCATAACCCAGGGCTCGAAGATCTCGGTTGCCCATGGCGCCTTAATTTTGGTGCCTGGCGACTTAATTTTGAGGTACAGCTATCCCCGTTACCATCCCCTATACTACCGCCACGCTGCCCGTTAGTTTTTACAGCATGGATGCTCACTGCACCATAATTAAACTGGGCCGCGAGCATTTATGTGGTAAAAAATAACTACAATACCCACAAGTCCTTTGGTAATACGTGCGCACCTGGTGGAGCATAAAGCTGTCAGGCTGAGCTTCTGTTTTTGGCGCAAGAGAATATCGAGGAGGAGTGTGAGAGATTTAAAAGAAGTCGAAAAAGAACACAAAGGTGGTACTCAGTCAGGTAACTGTACCTTTTATTAAGGTGAGCAACATTTAGAGGCTCCTGCTCCCTTTCTCCAGCTTGAGAAAGGGGCAGGAGACTCGAAATGTTGCTCACCTTAATAAAAGGTACAGTTACCTGACTGAGTGCCACCTTTGTGTTTTTTTTTTGTTTTTTTTTATTATACCCAGGGACCCAGTGAAGGGGGGGGGTCTGTCAGGTGTTGCACCAGGACATTTTACTTTTGAAGCTATTGGAACTGTGTTGTGCTGAACCTTTGTGTTCATACAGTGTATGCAGGTGACTATTGCAAATATTGTTAGCTCCTTACAGATTGGCCCCTCACTCCACTCCATGGTCTGTCCAGCTTGTGTTAGACAGTGCCTCTCTAGTTGGGGACATGGTCTCCCGTCCTGTGAGGGCTTGCTTTAACCCTAAGCATTTCATCTGCTTACACTGGGCAGACTTATTTAGGGGTATTGTAAAAACAAGAGTTCTTTAATCTTTAAATGTCCCAGACCGGAAGTGACATCATGCTGTGTGAGAGCTACAGAGACGCCATATTAAGTTAGGGCAAAGCGCCAGAATCTTGTAATGTAAATGAATCCTTATTTATTAAAAATGAGGTATCTGGCAACACTTAAATTTCATGTCATGAGTGATTGAAAAAACAACTGAACAAAAGATAGATTTTATGTTATGGGCCAGGAAGGCTTCTACTTCAGTTAATCATAAAGTTTGGAATAATTTTAGTACCTGGAGTAAAGATCAGAAACTCTATTTCTCCAACATAGGTGTGTCCGGTCCACGGCGTCATCCTTACTTGTGGGATATTCTCTTCCCCAACAGGAAATGGCAAAGAGCCCAGCAAAGCTGGTCACATGATCCCTCCTAGGCTCCGCCTACCCCAGTCATTCTCTTTGCCGTTGCACAGGCAACATCTCCACGGAGATGGCTAAGAGTTTTTTGGTGTTTAAATGTAGTTTTATTCTTCAATCAAGAGTTTGTTATTTTAAAATAGTGCTGGTATGTACTATTTACTCTGAAACAGAAAAGAGATGAAGATTTCTGTTTGTAAGAGGAAAATGATTTTAGCAACCGTTACTAAAATCGATGGCTGTTTCCACACAGGACTGTTGAGATGAATTAACTTCAGTTGGGGGAAACAGTGGGCAGACTTTTGCTGCTTGAGGTATGACACATTTCTAACAAGACTTGGTAATGCTGGAAGCTGTCATTTTCCCTATGGGAACCGGTAAGCCATTTTCTTAGTTTAGTATAAGAATAAAGGGCTTCACAAGGGCTTTAAAGACTGGTAGACATTTTTCTGGGCTAAAACGATTACTTTACTAAGTATATTTAGTGGATTATAACTATAAATAGTTCTTTTAATCTTGGGGATGTATTAAAAAAACGGCAGGCACTGTATTGGACACCTTTTTCACTGGGGGCCTTTTCTAGTCATAGGCAGAGCCTCATTTTCGCGCCACTAATGCGCAGTTGTTTTTGGAAAGCAAGGCATGCAGATGCATGTGTGAGGAGCTAAGAACCACTGAAAAAGCTTATTGAAGGCGTCATTTGGTATCGTATTCCCCTCTGGGCTTGGTTGGGTCTCAGCAAAGCAGATACCAGGGACTGTATAGGGGTTAAATGTAAAAACGGCTCCGGTTCCGTTATTTTGGTGTGCAATACTTTTAAGGCTTTAAGACACTGTGGTGACATTTTGGTGAATTTTGAACAATTCCTTCATACTTTTTCACATATTCAGTAATAAAGTGTGTTCAGTTTAAAATTTAAAGTGACAGTAACGGTTTTATTTTAAAACGTTTTTTGTGCTTTGTTATCAAGTTTATGCCTGTTAACATGTCTGAACCATCAGATAGACGATGTTCTGTATGTTTGGAAGCCAAGGTTCCTCCCCATTTAAATATATGTGATGAATGTGACATAGTGTCCAAACAAAGTAGGGACAATGATGCCACTGATAATGATGTTGCCCAAAATGATTCCTCAAGCGAGGGGAGTAAGCATGGTACTGCATCTTCCCCTTCTGTGTCTACACCAGTCTTGCCCACACAAGAGGCCCCTAGTACATCTAGTGCGCCAATCCTTCTTACTATGCAACAATTAACGGCTGTAATGGATAATTCTATTAAAAACATTTTGTCCAAAATGCCCACTTATCAGAGAAAGCGCGATTGCTCTGTTTTAGATACTGAAGAGCATGAGGACGCTGATGATAATGGTTCTGACATACCCTCACACCAATCTGAAGGGGCCAGGAGGGAGGTTTTGTCTGAGGGAGAAATTTCAGATTCAGGAAAAATTTCTCAACAAGCTGAACCTGATGTTATTACTTTTAAATTTAAATTAGAACATCTCCGCGCTCTGCTTAAGGAGGTGTTATCTACTCTGGATGATTGTGACAATTTGGTCATTCCAGAGAAGTTATGTAAGATGGACAAGTTCCTAGAGGTCCCGGTGCCCCCCGATGCTTTTCCTATACCCAAGCGGGTGGCGGACATTGTAAATAAGGAATGGGAAAGGCCCGGCATACCTTTTGTTCCTCCCCGTATATTTAAAAAATTATTTCCTATGGTCGACCCCAGAAAGGACTTATGGCAGACAGTCCCCAAGGTCGAGGGGGCGGTTTCTACTCTAAACAAACACACTACTATCCCTATAGAAGATAGTTGTGCTTTCAAAGATCCTATGGATAAAAAATTAGAGGGTTTGCTTAAAAAGATGTTTGTTCAGCAAGGTTACCTTCTACAACCAATTTCATGCATTGTTCCTGTCACTACAGCAGCGTGTTTCTGGTTCGAAGAACTAGAAAAGTCGCTCAATAAAGACTCTTCGTATGAGGAGGTTATGGACAGAGTTCAAGCACTTAAATTGGCTAACTCTTTTATCTTAGACGCCACTTTGCAATTAGCTAGATTAGCGGCGAAAAATTCAGGTTTTGCTATTGTGGCGCGCAGAGCGCTTTGGCTAAAGTCTTGGTCAGCGGATGTGTCCTCCAAGAACAAATTGCTTAACATCCCTTTCAAAGGTAAAACGCTGTTTGGCCCTGACTTGAAAGAGATTATTTCAGACATCACTGGGGGAAAGGGCCACGCCCTTCCTCAGGATAGGTCTTTTAAGGCTAAAAATAAGCCAAATTTTCATCCCTTTCGCAGAAACGGACCAGCCTCAAATTCTACACCCTCTAAGCAAGAGGGTAATAGTTCTCAAACCAAACCAGCCTGGAGACCGATGCAAGGCTGGAACAAGGGTAAGCAGGCCAAGAAACCTGCCACTGCTACTAAAACAGCATGAAGTGTTGGCCCCCGATCCGGGACCGGATCTGGTGGGGGGCAGACTCTCTCTCTTTGCTCAGGCTTGGGCAAGAGATGTTCAGGATCCTTGGGCGCTAGAAATAGTTTCTCAAGGTTATCTCCTGGAATTCAAGGAACTACCCCCAAGGGGGAGGTTCCACAGGTCTCAATTGTTTTCAAACCAAATAAAAAGACAGGCATTCTTACATTGTGTAGAAGACCTGTTAAGAATGGGAGTGATTCATCCTGTTCCATTAGGAGAACAAGGGATGGGGTTTTACTCCAATCTGTTCATAGTTCCCAAAAAAGAAGGAACATTCAGACCAATTTTAGATCTCAAGATTCTAAACAAATTTCTCAGGGTTCCATCGTTCAAAATGGAAACCATTCGAACAATTCTTCCTACCATCCAGGAAGGTCAATTCATGACCACGGTGGATTTAAAGGATGCGTATCTACATATTCCTATCCACAAGGAACATCATCGGTTCCTAAGGTTCGCCTTTCTGGACAAGCATTACCAGTTTGTGGCACTTCCATTCGGATTAGCCACTGCTCCAAGGATTTTCACAAAGGTACTAGGGTCCCTTCTAGCGGTGCTAAGACCAAGGGGCATTGCAGTAGTACCTTACTTGGACGACATACTGATTCAAGCGTCGTCTCTGTCAAAAGCAAAGGCTCATACGGACATTGTCCTAGCCTTTCTCAGATCTCACGGGTGGAAAGTGAACATAGAAAAAAGTTCTCTGTCCCCGTCAACAAGAGTTCCCTTCTTGGGAACAATAATAGACTCCTTAGAAATGAAGATTTTTCTGACAGAGGCCAGAAAATCAAAACTTCTAAGCTCTTGTCAAGTACTTCATTCTGTTCTTCTTCCTTCCATAGCGCAGTGCATGGAAGTAATAGGTTTGATGGTTGCGGCAATGGACATAGTTCCTTTTGCACGAATTCATCTAAGACCATTACAACTGTGCATGCTCAGACAGTGGAATGGGGATTATACAGACTTGTCTCCGACGATCCAAGTAGATCAAAGAACCAGAGATTCACTCCGTTGGTGGCTGAACCTGGACAACCTGTCACAGGGAATGAGCTTCCGCAGACCAGAGTGGGTCATTGTCACGACCGACGCCAGTCTGGTGGGCTGGGGCGCGGTCTGGGAACCCCTGAAAGCTCAGGGTCTATGGTCTCGGGAAGAATCTCTTCTCCCGATAAACATTCTGGAACTGCGAGCGATATTCAATGCTCTCAAAGCTTGGCCTCAACTAGCAAAGGCCAAATTCATAAGGTTTCAATCAGACAACATGACGACTGTTGCATATATCAACCATCAGGGGGGAACAAGGAGTTCCCTGGCGATGGAGGAAGTGACCAAAATAATTCAATGGGCGGAGAATCACTCCTGCCACTTGTCTGCAATCCACATCCCAGGAGTGGAAAATTGGGAAGCGGATTTTCTGAGTCGTCAGACTTTCCATCCGGGGGAGTGGGAACTCCATCCGGAAATCTTTGCCCAAATAACTCAATTATGGGGCATTCCAGACATGGACCTGATGGCGTCTCGTCAGAACTTCAAGGTTCCTTGCTACGGGTCCAGATCCAGGGATCCCAGGGCGACTCTAGTATATGCACTGATAGCGCCTTGGACCTTCAACCTAGCTTATGTATTCCCACCGTTCCCTCTCATTCCCAGGCTGGTAGCCAGGATCAATCAGGAGAGGGCTTCGGTGATCTTGATAGCTCCTGCGTGGCCACGCAGAACTTGGTATGCAGACCTGGTGAATATGTCATCGGCTCCACCATGGAAGCTACCTTTGAGACAGGACCTTCTTGTTCAAGGTCCATTCGAACATCCGAATCTGGCTTCACTCCAACTGACTGCTTGGAGATTGAACGCTTGATTTTATCAAAGCGTGGGTTTTCAGATTCTGTCATTGATACTCTTGTTCAGGCTAGAAAGCCTGTAACTAGGAAAATTTACCATAAAATATGGAAAAAATATATTTGTTGGTGTGAATCTAAAGGATTCCCATGGAACAAGATAAAAATTCCTAAGATTCTATCCTTTCTACAGGAGGGTTTGGAGAAAGGATTATCTGCAAGTTCTTTGAAGGGACAGATTTCTGCTTTATCTGTTTTACTTCACAAAAAACTGGCGGCTGTGCCAGATGTTCAAGCTTTTGTTCAGGCTCTGGTTAGAATCAAGCCTGTTTACAAACCTTTGACTCCTCCTTGGAGTCTCAATTTAGTTCTTTCAGTTCTTCAAGGGGTTCCGTTTGAACCCTTACATTCCGTAGATATTAAGTTACTATCTTGGAAAGTTTTGTTTTTGGTTGCAATTTCTTCTGCTAGAAGAGTTTCAGAGTTATCTGCTCTGCAGTGTTCTCCTCCTTATCTGGTGTTCCATGCAGATAAGGTGGTTTTGCGTACTAAACCTGGTTTTCTTCCGAAAGTTGTTTCTAACAAAAACATTAACCAGGAGATAGTTGTGCCTTCTTTGTGTCCGAATCCAGTTTCAAAGAAGGAACGTTTGTTACACAATTTGGATGTAGTTCGTGCTCTAAAATTCTATTTAGAGGCTACAAAGGATTTCAGACAAACATCTTCTTTGTTTGTTGTTTATTCTGGTAAAAGGAGAGGTCAAAAAGCAACTTCTACCTCTCTCTCTTTTTGGCTTAAAAGCATCATCCGATTGGCTTATGAGACTGCCGGACGGCAGCCTCCTGAAAGAATCACAGCTCACTCCACTAGGGCTGTGGCTTCCACATGGGCCTTCAAGAACGAGGCTTCTGTTGATCAGATATGTAAGGCAGCGACTTGGTCTTCACTGCACACTTTTACCAAATTTTACAAATTTGATACTTTTGCTTCTTCTGAGGCTATTTTTGGGAGAAAGGTTTTGCAAGCCGTGGTGCCTTCCATCTAGGTGACCTGATTTGCTCCCTCCCATCATCCGTGTCCTAAAGCTTTGGTATTGGTTCCCACAAGTAAGGATGACGCCGTGGACCGGACACACCTATGTTGGAGAAAACAGAATTTATGCTTACCTGATAAATTACTTTCTCCAACGGTGTGTCCGGTCCACGGCCCGCCCTGGTTTTTTTAATCAGGTCTGATGAATTATTTTCTCTAACTACAGTCACCACGGTATCATATGATTTCTCCTATGCATATTCCTCCTTTACGTCGGTCGAATGACTGGGGTAGGCGGAGCCTAGGAGGGATCATGTGACCAGCTTTGCTGGGCTCTTTGCCATTTCCTGTTGGGGAAGAGAATATCCCACAAGTAAGGATGACGCCGTGGACCGGACACACCGTTGGAGAAAGTAATTTATCAGGTAAGCATAAATTCTGTTTTCTCTTGTTAAGTGTGTTCAGTCCACGGGTCATCCATTACTTATGGGATATATTCTCCTTCCCAACAGGAAGTTGCAAGAGGATCACCCAAGCAGAGCTGCTATATAGCTCCTCCCCTCACATGTCATATCCAGTCATTCTCTTGCAAGTCTCAACAAAGGAGGTTGTGAGAGGAGATAGGAGTTTTTTACTTAATTATTCTTCAATCAAAAGTTTATTATTTTAAAATGGCACCGGAGTGTGCTGTTTTTTCTCTCAGGCAGTATTTAGAAGAAGAAAATCTGCCTGCATTTTCTATGATCTTAGCAGACGTAACTAAGATCCACTGGCTGTTCTCGCACATTCTGAGGAGTGGGGTAACTTCAGAAAAGGGAATAGCATGCGGGGTCCCCCGCAAATGAGGTATGTGCAGTATAATATTTTCTAGGAATGGAATTGACTAAGAAAACACTGCTGTTACCCATATGATGTAAGTACAGCCTTTAATGCAGTAGTAGCGACTGGTATCAGGCTGATAAATGTATGCGCAGTTGAGTTATTTTCTAGGGACTAGAATTTAACTGAGAAAATACTGTTAATACTGAAATAAATGTATGAGCCTTAACTGCAGTAGAAGCGACTGGTAGCAGGCTTAGTAATAACTTTGCATAACACTGGAAAAGTTGTTTTTAAAACGTTTACTGGCATGTTATTCGTTTTGTGAGGTACTTTGGTGATAAATCTTTTTGGGCATGATTTTTTTCCATATGGCTAACGTTTATTTCTGCATAGAAACCGTTGTAACAGGTCTCCCACTGTTGTAATATGAGTGGGAGGGGCCTTTTTTTAGCGCCTTGTTGCGCAGTTAAAATTCTAGCACAGTCTTCCTGCTTCTTCCTCCTTGTTCCAGGACGTCTCCAGAGAGCTCAGGGGTCTTCAAATTTCATTTTTGAGGGAGGTAATCAGTCACAGCAGACCTGTGACAGTGTGTTTGACTGTGATAAAAGCGTTAAATCTGAAATTGATTATCCGTTTTTTTGGGTATTGAGGGGTTAATCATCCGTTTGCTAGTGGGTGCAATCCTCTGCTAAATTCATACATTTACTGTTAAATTTGTTGGCTATAACTGAATTAGTTCATTGTTATTTCAACTGTGACAGTTTTTTTTTGTGTTTTTAAAAGCGCTGAAGCGTTTTTTTCTATTGCTTGTAAATTTATTGAAAGTTTTTTTTCCAAGCTTGCTAGCCTTCATTGCTAGTCTGTTTAAACATGTCTGATACAGATGAATCTACTTGTTCATTATGTTTAAAAGCCAATGTGGAGCCCAACAGAAATATGTGTACCAATTGTATTGATGTTACTTTAAATAAAAGTCAGTCTTTACCGGTAAAGAAATTATCACCAGACAACGAGGGGGAAGTTATGCCACCTAACTCTCATCACGTGTCAGTACCTTCGCCTCCCGCTCAGGAGGTGCGTGAGATTGTGGCGCCAAGTACATCAAGGCCCTTACAAATCACTTTGCATGATATGACTAATGTTATGAAAGAAGTATTATCTAATTTGCCTGAGTTAAGAGGCAAGCGCGATAGCTCTGGGTTAAGGACAGAGCGCGCCGATGATACGAGAGCCATGTCCGATACTGCGTCACAATTTGCAGAACATGAGGACGGAGAGCTTCATTCTGTGGGTGACGGTTCTGATCCGGGGAGACCGGATTCAGACATTTCAAATTTTAAATTTAAGCTTGAGAACCTCCGTGTATTGCTAGGGGAGGTGTTAGCGGCTCTGAATGATTGCGACACAGTTGCAATCCCAGAGAAATTATGTAGGCTGGATAAATACTATGTGGTGCCGGTGTGTACTGACGTTTTTCCTATACCTAAAAGGCTTACAGAGATTATTAGCAAGGAGTGGGATAGACCCGGTGTGCCCTTTTCCCCTCCTCCGATATTTAGAAAAATGTTTCCTATAGACGCCACCACACGAGACTTATGGCAGACGGTCCCTAAGGTGGAGGGAGCAGTTTCTACTTTAGCCAAGCGTACCACTATCCCGGTGGAGGATAGCTGTGCTTTCTCAGATCCAATGGATAAAAAATTAGGTTACCTTAAGAAAATGTTTGTTCAACAAGGTTTTATATTACAGCCCCTTGCATGCATTGCGCCCATCACTGCTGCAGAGGCATTCTGGTTTGAGTCTCTGGAAGAGGCTATTCGCACAGCACCATTGGATGAGATTATGAGCAAGCTTAGAGCCCTTAAGCTAGCTAATGCATTTATTTCGGATGCCGTTGTGCATTTAACCAAACTAACGGCTAAGAACTCCGGATTCGCCATCCAGGCGCGCAGAGCGCTATGTCTTAAATCCTGGTCAGCAGATGTAACTTCTAAATCTAAATTGCTTAATATTCCTTTCAAAGGGCAAACCTTATTCGGGCCCGGCTTGAAAGAAATTATTGCTGACATTACTGGAGGTAAGGGTCACACCCTTCCTCAGGACAGGGCCAAATCAAAGGCCAAACAGTCTAATTTTCGTGCCTTTCGTAATTTCAAGGCAGGAGCAGCATCAACTTCCTCCGCTCCAAAACAGGAAGGGACTGCTAATCGTTACAGACAGGGTTGGAAAGGCAACCAGTCCTGGAACAAGGGCAAGCAGGCCAGAAAACCTACTTCTGCCCCTAAGACAGCATGAAGAAAGGGCCCCCTATCCGGAAAAGGATCTAGTGGGGGCAGACTTTCTCTCTTCGCCCAGGCTTGGGCAAGAGATGTCCAGGATCCCTGGGCGTTGGAGATCATATCTCAGGGATACCTTCTGGACTTCAAGACTTCTCCTCCACAAGGGAGATTTCATCTGTCAAGTTTATCAACAAACCTAATAAAGAGAGAGGCATTTCTACGATGTGTACAAGACCTCTTAGTAATGGGAGTGATCCACCCAGTTCCGCGGACGGAACAAGGGCAAGGTTTTTACTCAAATCTGTTTGTGGTTCCCAAAAAAGAGGGAACGTTCAGACCAATCTTAGATCTAAAGATCTTAAACAAGTTCCTAAGGGTTCCATCGTTCAAAATGGAAACTATTCGAACCATCCTACCCATGATCCAAGAGGGTCAGTAGATGACCACAGTGGACTTAAAGGATGCCTACCTTCACATACCGATTCACAAAGATCATTATCGGTACCTAAGGTTTGCTTTTCTAGACAGGCATTACCAGTTTGTAGCTCTTCCCTTCGGGTTAGCTACGGCCCCGAGAATTTTTACAAAGGTTCTGGGCTCGCTTCTGGCGGTACTAAGACCGCGAGGCATAGCGGTGGCTCCGTACCTAGACGACATTCTGATACAAGCGTCAAGTTTTCAAAATGCAAAGTCTCATACAGAGATAGTTCTAGCATTTCTGAGGTCGCATGGGTGGAAAGTAAACATGGAAAAGAGTTCTCTGTTACCACTCACAAGGGTTCCCTTCCTAGGGACTCTTATAGATTCTGTAGAGATGAAGATTTACCTGACGGAATCCAGGTTATCAAAAATCCTAAATGCTTGCCGTGTCCTTCATTCCATTCCAAGCCCATCAGTAGCTCAGTGCATGGAAGTAATCGGCTTAATGGTCGCGGCAATGGACATAGTGCCATTTGCGCGCCTGCATCTCAGACCGCTGCAACTATGCATTCTAAGTCAGTGGAATGGGGATTACTCAGATCTGTCCCCTTTACTAAATCTGGACCAGGAGGCCAGAGACTCTCTTCTCTGGTGGTTGTCAAGGGTTCATCTGTCCAAAGGAATGACTTTTCGCAGACCAGATTGGACGATTGTAACAACAGATTCCAGCCTACTAGGCTGGGGCGCAGTCTGGAACTCCCTGAAGGCTCAGGGATCGTGGACTCAGGAGGAGAAACTCCTCCCAATAAACATTCTGGAATTAAGAGCAATATTCAATGCTCTTCTAGCTTGGCCTCAGTTAGCAACACTGAGGTTCATCAGATTTCAGTCGGACAACATCACGACTGTGGCTTACATCAATCATCAAGGGGGAACCAGGAGTTCCCTAGCGATGTTGGAAGTCTCAAAGATAATTCGCTGGGCAGAGTCTCACTCTTGTCACCTGTCAGCGATCTACATCCCAGGCGTGGAGAACTGGGAGGCGGACTTTCTAAGTCGCCAGACCTTTCATCCGGGGGAGTGGGAACTTCACCCGGAGGTGTTTGCTCAACTGATTCTTCTTTGGGGCGAACCGGAGCTGGATCTCATGGCATCTCGCCAGAACGCCAAGCTTCCTTGTTACGGATCCAGGGACCCGGGAGCGGTGCTGGTAGATGCACTAGCAGCCTCTTGGGTTTTCAACATGGCTTATGTGTTTCCACGATTTCCGTTGCTACCTCGACTGATTGCCAGGATCAAACAGGAGAGAGCATCGGTGATCCTGATAGCGCCTGCGTGGCCACGCAGGACCTGGTATGCAGACCTAGTGGACATGTCGTCCTGTCCACCATGGTCTCTGCCTCTGAGGCAGGACCTTCTAATTCAGGGTCCTTTCAACCATCCAAATCTAATTTCTCTGAGGCTGACTGCATGGAGATTGAACGCTTGATTCTATCAAAGCGTGGCTTCTCGGAGTCGGTTATTGATACCTTAATACAGGCTAGGAAACCTGTTACCAGAAGAATTTACCATAAGATATGGCGTAAATATTTGTATTGGTGCGAATCCAAGAGTTACTCATGGAGTAAGGTTAGGATTCCTAGGATATTGTCTTTTCTACAAGAGGGTTTAGAAAAGGGCTTATCCGCTAGTTCGTTAAAAGGACAGATTTCTGCTCTGTCTATTCTTTTACACAAACGTCTGGCAGAGAATCCAGACGTCCAGGCTTTTTGTCAGGCTTTGTCTAGGATTAAGCCTGTGTTTAAAACTGTTGCTCCTCCGTGGAGCTTAAACTTGGTTCTTAAAGTTCTTCAGGGTGTTCCGTTTGAACCCCTTCATTCCATTGATATTAAGCTTTTATCTTGGAAAGTTCTGTTTTTGATGGCTATTTTCTCGGCTCGAAGAGTCTCTGAGTTATCTGCCTTACATTGTGATTCTCCTTATCTGATTTTTCATTCAGACAAGGTAGTTCTGCGTACTAAACCTGGATTTTTACCTAAGGTTGTTTCTAACAGGAATATCAATCAAGAGATTGTTGTTCCATCATTATGTCCTAATCCTTCTTCAAAGAAGGAACGTCTTTTGCATAATCTGGACGTAGTCCGTGCCCTGAAGTTCTACATACAGGCAACTAAAGAATTTCGGCAAACTTCTTCTCTGTTTGTCGTTTATTCTGGACAGAGGAGAGGTCAAAAGGCTTCGGCCACCTCTCTCTCTTTTTGGCTTCGTAGCATAATACGGTTAGCCTATGAGACTGCTGGACAGCAGCCCCCTGAAAGAATTACAGCTCATTCCACTAGAGCCGTGGCTTCCACCTGGGCCTTTAAGAATGAGGCCTCTGTTGAACAGATTTGCAAGGCTGCAACTTGGTCTTCGCTTCACACTTTTTCAAAATTTTACAAATTTGACACTTTTGCTTCTTCGGAGGCTGTTTTTGGGAGAAAGGTTCTACAGGCAGTGGTTCCTTCCGTTTAATGTTCCTGCCTTGTCCCTCCCATCATCCGTGTACTTTAGCTTTGGTATTGGTATCCCATAAGTAATGGATGACCCGTGGACTGAACACACTTAACAAGAGAAAACATAATTTATGCTTACCTGATAAATTTATTTCTCTTGTAGTGTGTTCAGTCCACGGCCCGCCCTGTCTTTTTTTGAGGCAGTTCTAAATTTTAATTAAAACTCCAGTCACCACTGCACCCTATAGTTTTTCCTTTCTCGTCTTGTTTCGGTCGAATGACTGGATATGACGTGAGGGGAGGAGCTATATAGCAGCTCTGCTTGGGTGATCCTCTTGCAACTTCCTGTTGGGAAGGAGAATATATCCCATAAGTAATGGATGACCCGTGGACTGAACACACTACAAGAGAAATAAATTTATCAGGTAAGCATAAATTATGTTTTTGATCAGTACCTGTATCCATTATTTTAGAATTTCTATGTCATGGATACCAAAAATGTCTGATTTTGTTAGCTTTGAAAGTTCAAGTTTCATCCATCTCTGCAATTACTGGTGTTAAATGTGCCATTGAAGATTTCATTGGACAACTTTTTAAGCTATTCTGCTCTTTTTTCCCCCTCCTTGGGATTTACCTTTGGTTTTGTTTGCTTTTATGTTGGCCCCTTTTGAGTCACTACACTCTTTCCTTACTGTGAAAACTGTTTCTTCTTGCCGTTACTTTTTGCCAGAATAATTTTTGCACTTCAAGCTTTCTCAGCAGATTCACCTTACACAGTTTTTCACCAAGACAAGATAGTCCTACGTAAAGTACAAGAGTGTTTTTTTTTTTTCTTCCTAAAGTGGTGTCAGATTTTCATGTGAATCAAGAGATTGACCTTCCCACCTATTGTACAGACAAAAAGCCATTTAAGTATCAATACCTTTTATACACTGGATGTGGTGAGATGTCTTACGTATTCTCTTGGAAAGAACTAAGGACTTTCGTAAAAAACATCTCGTTTGTTGGTTGTTCCTTTTAGAAAAAGGAGAGGCTGTGTTCCAGAGAAGCAGACTTGTGCTGTTTTGATTGTTAAAGGGACAGTCAACAACAGAATTTTTGTTGTTTAAAATGGATAATCCCTTTATTATCCATTCCCCAGTTATGCATAACCAACAGTGTTATACTAATACATGTTTTACCTCTGTGATTACCTTGTATCTATGCCTCTGCAAACTGCCCCCTTTTTCAGTTCTTTTGACATACTTGCATTTTAGCCAATCAGTGCTCACTCCTAGGTAACTTCATGTGCATGAGCTGAGCTCAATGTTATCTATATGAAACACATAAACTAATGCCCTCTAGTGGTGAAAAACACATTCAGATTAGAGGCAGCCTTCAAGGGCTAAGAAATTAGCATATGAGCCTACCTAGGTTTAGCTTTCAACTAAGAATACCAAGAGAACAAAGCAAAATTGGTGATAAAGTAAATTGGAAACGTCTTTAAAATTACATGCCCTGTTTGAATCATGAAAGTTTTTTTGGGACTTAACTGTCCCTTTAAGTGTATCATCACAGTTTATAAGTTTCAGCAAGTTCCTATTCCTGATGGCATTAAGGCTCACTTAACTAGTGCAGTACCAACGTCGGGTTTTGCAGGCTAACGCCTCTGTTACTGATATTTGTCAAGCTGCAGGCTTGAAGAATCGGCATACCTATTGTGACTCTTTACAATTTGGACATTCTTCAGTCTTCCTCTGCTAAATTTGGATAAAATGTTTTGTCCTTTTGTTTCTTAATAAATCTTGTTTAGTTTTTTTGTAGCATATATTTTGTATTTATGGCGCAATCCCTATTCAGGAATCTCAGTTTCTGCCACTCTAGCATCTTGCAGAGCAGTCAAAAGTGAAAAATACATAGGCTGCTGTCTCTCTCAAGCACTGGAACACTTTGCTTCCCCTATGCAGTGAAAGTTAAACAGTCATTTACCACTAATTTAGATCTAGTAATATTTAACAGACTATATTATAACCACTTCTGGGTTGTTGCAGTGATACTGCACTAACTTGCTGCCCTAGATAATTAAAAGAAATAGGGGAGGAAATGTATGTATGTTGTATGTTATAAGACATTACAAGCAGGAAGTAAGAAGGGACAGAAATTATGTCAACTAGTGGTTGCTGCAAGAAGTTAGTGCATAAACCAGACAGTCTGATTGGGGATTAAAGTTATGACAGTGCTGAGCTGGTCTCTGTCTGTTATCACTAGTATGGGTAGTACACAACACTGTCTTTTTATACTGCTTGTCTTTCCTGCACACTTCTGGGCTTATGAGATGCTCTTTCAAAAAGATCACACCTTTTACTTCCACCCTAATGGGATTTACTCCAGAGTCGTTTACCTCTTTCTGAGCCAATCGGACCATTCCATGATAACATTAGATTTAATATGTCCCTATTCTTATGGAGATTAAATTGTTTTATTGCATAACACCCAAATAGTATCCAACATCAGTAATTATATACAGGTATATTTTCAATTTAACACTATAGACCATCACCAAGCAATGACAATTCAGGAAGCCCAGACAGGCGTATTTAGGGGCTAACTTATTAAATGGAAAACTCTAACCAAAAGAGATTATTACACCAATGGGAAAATATTGATAGATGAGGTATGGAACCTTGATAAGAAACCATAAGAGGCCCTGCCAACTCTATACTGTCTGATCAGCTACAGTCTGCCAGACTAGCCTTGAATGAACACTTTCAT
This sequence comes from Bombina bombina, assembly GCF_027579735.1. NCBI lineage: Eukaryota > Metazoa > Chordata > Amphibia > Anura > Bombinatoridae > Bombina > Bombina bombina. The sequence goes on along the minus strand of NC_069504.1, from coordinate 458,226,183 downwards.
AAAGAGGCATATGCAAAAGCATTATATCTCAAGAAAACTATACTACACGGGTGATTATAAAGCGGGCCCTCTGTAAAGAAGAAATCATATGCCAACTATATTACTAAAGTTATCTATCTAAAGTTATCGGATGGGGAGCCGGAGATTGAGAGTTTGGCAATTGCAGATATTTTTAAAATCTATTATCAAAAGCTTTTTATAAAATCCCTCATATGACTAATAGACATCATGACACATATTTACACTCCTTTATAGAATAAGCTGATCTCCCTACTATCTCAATAGTAGAAATAGAGGATCTTGAATACCCTTTTTGTGTAGATGAAGTTAAGGCAGCCATTGATGCTCTCCCTTCAGGCAAGAGTCCAGGTACAGACTGATTTTCCAATAAGAATTACAAAACCTTTCAAGACATTTTGGCCCCTAACCTTACAAGTCTTTCTCCAACATTGGTGTGTCCGGTCCACGGCGTCATCCTTACTTGTGGGATATTCTCTTCCCCAACAGGAAATGGCAAAGAGTCCCAGCAAAGCTGGTCACATGATCCCTCCTAGGCTCCGCCCACCCCAGTCATTCTCTTTGCCGTTGCACAGGCAACATCTCCACGGAGATGGTTAAGAGTTTTTTGGTGTTTAAATGTAGTTTTATTCTTCTATCAAGTGTTTGTTATTTTAAAATAGTGCTGGTATGTACTATTTACTCTGAAACAGAAAAGGATGAAGATTTCTGTTTGTAAGAGGAAGATGATTTTAGCAGACAGTAACTGAAATCAATTGCTGTTTCCACACAGGACTGTTGAGATGAAGTAACTTCAGTTGGGGGAAACAGTTAGCAGTCTTTTCTGCTTAAGGTATGACTAGCCATATTTCTAACAAGACCATGTAATGCTGGAAGGCTGTCATTTCCCCTCATGGGGACCAGTAAGCCATTTTCTTAGTTAAACATAAAAGAATAAAGGGCTTCAAAAAGGGCTTAAAAACTGGTAGACATTTTTCTGGGCTAAAACAGTTGCTTTACTAGGCATATTATGCAGATTCTAACTAATTATTGGTATTATAATCTTGGGGAACGTTTAGAAAAACGGCAGGCACTGTGTTGGACACCTTTTTCAGATGGGGGCCTTTCTAGTTATAGACAGAGCCTCATTCTGGGACTGTATAGGGGTTAAATGTAAAAACGGCTCCGGTTCCGTTGATTTAAGGGTTAAAGCTCTGAAATTTGGTGTGCAATACTTTTAATGCTTTAAGACACTGTGGTGAAATTTTGGTGAATTTTGAACAATTCCTTCATACTTTTTCACATATTCAGTAATAAAGTTTTTTTTTAGTTTGAAATTTAAAGTGACAGTAACGGTTTTATTTTAAAACGTTTTTTGTGCTTTGTTGACAAGTTTAAGCCTGTTTAACATGTCTGTACCATCAGATAAGCTATGTTCTATATGTATGAAAGCCAATGTGTCTCCCCATTTAAATTTATGTGATAATTGTGCCATAGTGTCCAAACAAAGTAAGGACAGTATTGCAACAGATAATGATATTGCCCAAGATGATTCCTCAAATGAGGGGAGTAAACATGATACTACATCATCCCCTACTGTGTCTACACCAGTTATGCCCACACAGGAGGCCCCTAGTACATCTAGTGCGCCAATACTTATTACCATGCAACAATTAACGGCTGTAATGGATAACTCCATAGCAAATCTTTTATACAAAATGCCTACTTATCAGAGAAAGCGCGATTGCTCTGTTTTAAACACTGAAGAGCAAGAGGACGCTGATGATAACTGTTCTGACATACCCTCACACCAATCTCAAGGGGCCATGAGGGAGGTTTTGTCTGATGGAGAAATTTCAGATTCAGGAAAAATTTCTCATCAAGCTGAACCTGATGTTGTGACATTTAAATTAGAACATCTCCGCGCACTGCTTAAGGAGGTGTTATCTACTCTGGATGATTGTGACAATTTGGTCATTCCAGAGAAATTATGTAAGATGGACAAGTTCCTAGAGGTTCCGGTGCCCCCCGACGCTTTTCCTATACCCAAGCGGGTGGCGGCATACCTTTTGTTCCCCCCCCTATATTTAAGAAATTATTTCCTATAGTCGACCCCAGAAAGGACTTATGGCAGACAGTCCCCAAGGTCGAGGGGGCGGTTTCTACTCTAAACAAACGCACTACTATTCCTATCGAAGATAGTTGTGCTTTCAAAGATCCTATGGATAAGAAATTAGAGGGTTTGCTTAAAAAGATTTTTGTACAGCAAGGTTACCTTCTACAACCAATTTCATGCATTGTTCCTGTCACTACGGCAGCGTGTTTCTGGTTCGAGGAACTAGAAAAATCGCTCAGTAAAGAATCTTCGTATGAGGAGGTTATGGACAGAGTTCAAGCACTTAAATTGGCTAACTCTTTTGTTTTAGATGCCGCTTTGCAATTAGCTAGATTAGCGGCGAAAAATTCAGGGTTTGCTGTCGTGGCGCGCAGAGTGCTTTGGCTAAAGTCTTGGTCAGCGGATGTGTCTTCCAAGACAAAATTGCTTAACATTCCTTTCAAAGGTAAAACATTATTTGGACCTGATTTGAAAGAGATTATTTCAGACATCACTGGGGGAAAGGGCCACGCCCTCCCACAGGATAGGTCTTTTAAGGCTAATAATAAGCCTAATTTTCGTCCCTTTTGCAGAAACGGACCAGTCTCTAATTCTGTATCCTCTAAGCAAGAGGGTAATACTTCACAACCCAAACCAGCCTGGAAACCAATGCAAGGCTGGAACAGGGGTAAGCAGGCCAAGAAGCCTACCACTGCTACCAAAACAGTGGGGGGCAGATTTTCTCTCTTTGCTCAGGCTTGGGCAAGAGATGTTCAGGATCCTTGGGCGCTAGAAATAGTTTCTCAAGGTTATCTCCTGGAATTCAAGGAACTACCCCCAAGGGGAAGGTTCCACAGGTCTCAATTATCTTCAAACCAAATAAAGAGACAGGCATTCTTACATTGTGTAGAAGACCTGTTAAAGATGGGAGTGATACATCCAGTTCCAATAAGAGAACAAGGAATGGGATTTTATTCCAATCTGTTCATAGTTCCCAAGAAAGAGGGAACATTCAGACCAATTTTGGATCTAAAGATCCTAAACAAATTTCTCAGGGTACCATCGTTCAAAATGGAAACTATTCGAACGATCCTACCTACTATCCAGGAAAATCAATTTATGACTACCGTGGATTTAAAGGATGCATACCTACATATTCCTATCCACAAGGAACATCATCAGTTCCTAAGGTTCGCTTTTCTGGACAAGCATTACCAGTTTGTGGCACTTCCATTTGGATTAGCCACTGCTCCAAGGATTTTCACAAAGGTACTAGGGTCCCTTCTAGCGGTTCTAAGACCAAGGGGCATTGCAGTAGTACCTTACTTGGACGACATCCTGATTCAAGCGTCGTCCCTGTCAAAAGCAAAGGCTCATACGGACATCGTCCTAGCCTTTCTCAGATCTCACGGATGGAAGGTGAACAAAGAAAAAAGTTCTCTGTCCCCGTCAACAAGAGTTCCCTTCTTGGGAACAATAATAGATTCCTTAGAGATGAGGATTTTTCTGACAGAGGTCAGAAAATCAAAACTTCTAAGCTCTTGTCAAGTACTTCATTCTGTTCCTCGTCCTTCCATAGCGCAGTGCATGGAAGTAATAGGATTGATGGTTGCAACAATGGACATAGTTCCTTTTGCACGAATTCATCTAAGACCATTACAACTGTGCATGCTCAGACAGTGGAATGGGGATTATACAGACTTGTCTCCGATGATTCAAGTAGATCAAAAGACCAGAGATTCACTCCGTTGGTGGCTGACCCTGGACAATCTGTCACAGGGAATGAGCTTCCGCAGACCAGAGTGGGTCATTGTCACGACCGACGCCAGCCTAGTGGGCTGGGGCGCGGTCTGGAAATCCCTGAAAGCTCAGGGTCTATGGTCTCAGGAAGAGCCTCTTCTCCCGATAAACATTCTGGAACTGAGAGCGATATTCAATGCTCTCAGAGCTTGGCCTCAACTAGCAAAGGCCAAATTCATAAGGTTTCAGTCAGACAACATGACGACCGTTGCATATATCAATCATCAGGGGGGAACAAGGACTTCCCTGGCGATGAAAGAAGTGACCAAGATAATTCAATGGGCGGAGGATCACTCCTGCCACTTGTCTGCGATCCACATCCCAGGAGTGGAAAATTGGGAAGCGGATTTTCTGAGTCGTCAGACATTCCATCCGGGGGAGTGGGAACTCCATCCGGAAATCTTTGCCCAAATAACTCAATTTTGGGGCATTCCAGACATCGATCTGATGGCGTCTCGTCAGAACTTCAAGGTTCCTTGCTACGGGTCCAGATCCAGGGATCCCAAGGCGACCCTAGTAGATGCACTAGTAGCACCTTGGACCTTCAACCTAGCTTATGTATTCCCACCGTTTCCTCTCATCCCCAGGCTGGTAGCCAGGATCAATCAGGAGAGGGCCTCGGTGATCTTGATAGCTCCTGCGTGGCCACGCAGGACTTGGTATGCAGACCTGGTCAATATGTCATCGGCTCCACCATGGAAGCTTCCTTTGAGACAGGACCTTCTTGTTCAGGGTCCATTCGAACATCCGAATCTGGTTTCCCTCCAACTGACGGCTTGGAGATTGAACGCTTGATTTTATCAAAGCGTGGGTTTTCAGATTCTGTAATAGATACTCTGATTCAGGCTAGAAAGCCTGTAACTAGAAAAATTTACCATAAAATATGGAAAAAATATATCTGTTGGTGTGAATCTAAAGGATTCCCATGGAACAAGATAAAAATTCCTAAGATTCTATCCTTTCTACAAGAAGGTTTGGAGAAAGGATTATCTGCAAGTTCTCTGAAGGGACAGATCTCTGCTTTATCTGTTTTACTTCACAAAAGACTGGCAGCTGTGCCAGATGTTCAAGCATTTGTTCAGGCTCTGGTTAGGATCAAGCCTGTTTACAGACCTTTGACTCCTCCCTGGAGTCTAAATCTAGTTCTTTCAGTTCTTCAAGGGGTTCCGTTTGAACCCTTACATTCCGTAGATATTAAGTTATTATCTTGGAAAGTTTTGTTTTTGGTTGCAATTTCTTCTGCTAGAAGAGTTTCAGAGTTATCTGCTCTGCAGTGTTCTCCGCCCTATCTGGTGTTCCATGCAGATAAGGTGGTTTTGCGTACTAAGCCTGGTTTTCTTCCGAAAGTTGTTTCCAACAAAAATATTAACCAGGAGATAGTTGTACCTTCTTTGTGTCCGAATCCAGTTTCAAAGAAGGAACGTTTGTTACACAATTTGGACGTAGTCCGTGCTCTAAAATTCTATTTAGAGGCTACTAAAGATTTCAGACAAACATCTTCCTTGTTTGTTGTTTATTCTGGTAAAAGGAGAGGTCAAAAAGCGACTTCTACCTCTCTTTCCTTTTGGCTTAAAAGCATTATCCGATTGGCTTATGAGACTGCCGGACGGCAGCCTCCTGAAAGAATCACAGCTCACTCCACTAGGGCTGTGGCTTCCACATGGGCCTTCAAGAACGAGGCTTCTGTTGACCAGATATGTAAGGCAGCGACTTGGTCTTCACTGCACACTTTTGCCAAATTTTACAAATTTGATACTTTTGCTTCTTCGGAGGCTATTTTTGGGAGAAAGGTTTTGCAAGCCGTGGTGCCTTCCATTTAGGTGACCTGATTTGCTCCCTCCCTTCATCCGTGTCCTAAAGCTTTGGTATTGGTTCCCACAAGTAAGGATGACGCCGTGGACCGGACACACCAATGTTGGAGAAAACAGAATTTATGCTTACCTGATAAATTACTTTCTCCAACGGTGTGTCCGGTCCACGGCCCGCCCTGGTTTTTTAATCAGGTCTGATGAATTATTTTCTCTAACTACAGTCACCACGGTATCATATGGTTTCTCCTATATATATTTCCTCCTGTCCGTCGGTCGAATGACTGGGGTGGGCGGAGCCTAGGAGGGATCATGTGACCAGCTTTGCTGGGACTCTTTGCCATTTCCTGTTGGGGAAGAGAATATCCCACAAGTAAGGATGACGCCGTGGACCGGACACACCGTTGGAGAAAGTAATTTATCAGGTAAGCATAAATTCTGTTTTTTAATGCATTAGATATTGGAGGAAATTTATCGTCTGATTATTTTTAGAATCCCACATATCAGTTATCCCTAAACCCAATAAAGACGCATCTCTGGCTGGAAACTACAGACCAATTTCCCTCTTAAAAAACAGACCTAAAAATCTTTTCTAAAATGCTAGCAGCCTGCATTAACCGAATACTTCCCGACCTCATTCATATAGATCAGGCGGGATTGGTGCCCAATCGAGAGGCCATGGACAACACTATCAGAGTACTCCAACTGATGGTTTTATTAAATTACATGATATTCCAGAAGTCTTGATCTCTACGGATTCTGAGAGAGTTTGACAGACTAGATTGGAGATTTCTGTCAGCCACATTAGAAAAATTTGGTTTTGGTCCTAAACTCAGAGCTCAAATATTACACCTCTAATCTAATCTACTCCAAAGCAGCTAGAGTTAAAGTAAATGGCTTCCTCTCTGATCCTCTTAAGATCTGTAATGGTACCTGGCAAGGATGCTTTCTGTCACTAATATTTATTATATAGAGGTATTAGCATCACATATTAGGTCCAACAAAGGCATCTAGGGCATTCAGATTCACTTAAATACTTATAAATGTATGACTATGCAGATGATATGTTACTGTGCCTAGCTTCTCCCTCTAAGTCACTCCCTCACTTACAAATGAAATTTTCATTTCTCCAACATAGGTGTGTCCGGTCCACGGCGTCATCCTTACTTGTGGGATATTCTCTTCCCCAACAGGAAATGGCAAAGAGCCCAGCAAAGCTGGTCACATGATCCCTCCTAGGCTCCGCCTACCCCAGTCATTCTCTTTGCCGTTGTACAGGCAACATCTCCACGGAGATGGCTTAGAGTTTTTTAGTGTTTAACTGTAGTTTTTATTATTCAATCAAGAGTTTGTTATTTTGAAATAGTGCTGGTATGTACTATTTACTCAGAAACAGAAAAGAGATGAAGATTTCTGTTTGTATGAGGAAAATGATTTTAGCAACCGTCACTAAAATCCATGGCTGTTCCACACAGGACTGTTGAGAGCAATTAACTTCAGTTGGGGGAACAGTGTGCAGTCTCTTGCTGCTTGAGGTATGACACATTCTAACAAGACGATGTAATGCTGGAAGCTGTCATTTTCCCTATGGGATCCGGTAAGCCATGTTTATTCAGCAAGTAAATAAGGGCTTCACAAGGGCTTATTAAGACTGTAGACTTTTTCTGGGCTAAATCGATTCATTATTAACACATATTTAGCCTTGAGGAATCATTTTATCTGGGTATTTTGATATAATAATATCGGCAGGCACTGTATTAGACACCTTATTCTTTAGGGGCTTTCCCAAAGCATAAGCAGAGCCTCATTTTCGCGCCGGTGTTGCGCACTTGTTTTTGAGAGGCATGGCATGCAGTCGCATGTGAGAGGAGCTCTGATACTTAGAAAAGACTTTCTGAAGGCGTCATTTGGTATCGTATTCCCCTTTGGGCTTGGTTGGGTCTCAGCAAAGCAGATACCAGGGACTGTAAAGGGGTTAAAGTTCAAAACGGCTCCGGTTCCGTTATTTTAAGGGTTAAAGCTTCCAAATTTGGTGTGCAATACTTTTAAGGCTTTAAGACACTGTGGTGAAAATTTGGTGAATTTTGAACAATTCCTTCATGTTTTTTCGCAATTGCAGTAATAAAGTGTGTTCAGTTTAAAATTTAAAGTGACAGTAACGGTTTTATTTTAAAACGTTTTTTGTACTTTGTTATCAAGTTTATGCCTGTTTAACATGTCTGAACTACCAGATAGACTGTGTTCTGAATGTGGGGAAGCCAGAATTCCTATTCATTTAAATAAATGTGATTTATGTGATAATGACAATGATGCCCAAGATGATTCCTCAAGTGAGGGGAGTAAGCATGGTACTGCATCATTCCCTCCTTCGTCTACACGAGTCTTGCCCACTCAGGAGGCCCCTAGTACATCTAGCGCGCCAATACTCCTTACTATGCAACAATTAACGGCTGTAATGGATAATTCTGTCAAAAACATTTTAGCCAAAATGAACACTTATCAGCGTAAGCGCGGCTGCTCTGTTTTAGATACTGAAGAGCATGACGACGCTGATAATAATATTTCCGAAGGGCCCCTAACCCAGTCTGATGGGGCCAGGGAGGTTTTGTCTGAGGGAGAAATTACTGATTCAGGGAACATTTCTCAACAGGCTGAACCTGATGTGATTGCATTTAAATTTAAGTTGGAACATCTCCGCATTCTGCTTAAGGAGGTATTATCCACTTTGGATGATTGTGACAAGTTGGTCATCCCAGAGAAACTATGTAAAATGGACAAGTTCCTAGAGGTGCCGGGGCTCCCAGAAGCTTTTCCTATACCCAAGCGGGTGGCGGACATTGTTAACAAGGAATGGGAAAGGCCCGGTATTCCTTTCGTCCCTCCCCCCATATTTAAAAAATTGTTTCCTATGGTCGACCCCAGAAAGGACTTATGGCAGACAGTCCCCAAGGTCGAGGGAGCAGTTTCCACTTTAAACAAACGCACCACTATACCCATAGAGGATAGTTCTGCTTTCAAAGATCCTATGGATAAAAAATTAGAAGGTTTGCTTAAAAAGATGTTTGTTCAGCAAGGTTACCTTCTACAACCAATTTCATGCATTGTCCCTGTCGCTACAGCCGCATGTTTCTGGTTCGATGATCTGATAAAGGCGGTCGATAGTGAGTCTCCTCCTTTTGAGGAGATTATGGACAGAATCAATGCTCTAAAATTGGCTAATTCTTTCACCCTAGACGCCACTTTGCAATTGGCTAGGTTAGCGGCTAAGAATTCTGGGTTTGCTATTGTGGCGCGCAGAGCGCTTTGGTTGAAATCTTGGTCGGCTGATGCGTCTTCCAAGAACAAGCTACTTAACATTCCTTTCAAGGGGAAAACGCTGTTTGGCCCTGACTTGAAAGAGATTATCTCTGATATCACTGGGGGTAAGGGCCACGCCCTTCCTCAGGATCGGCCTTTCAAGGCAAAAAATAAACCTAATTTTCGTCCCTTTCGTAGAAACGGACCAGCCCAAGGTGCTACGTCCTCTAAGCAAGAGGGTACTACTTCTCAAGCCAAGCCAGCTTGGAGACCAATGCAAGGCTGGAACAAGGGAAAGCAGGCCAAGAAACCTGCCACTGCTACCAAGACAGCATGAAATGTTGGCCCCCGATCCGGGACCGGATCTGGTGGGGGGCAGACTCTCTCTCTTCGCTCAGGCTTGGGCAAGAGATGTTCTGGATCCTTGGGCGCTAGAAATAGTCTCCCAAGGTTATCTTCTGGAATTCAAGGGACTTCCCCCAAGGGGGAGGTTCCACAGGTCTCAGTTGTCTTCAGACCACATAAAAAGACAGGCATTCTTACATTGTGTAGAAGACCTGTTAAAAATGGGAGTGATTCATCCTGTTCCATTAAGAGAACAAGGGATGGGGTTCTACTCCAATCTGTTCATAGTTCCCAAAAAAGAGGGAACGTTCAGACCAATCTTAGATCTCAAGATCTTAAACAAGTTTCTCAAGGTTCCATCGTTCAAGATGGAAACCATTCGAACTATTCTTCCTTCCATCCAGGAAGGTCAATTCATGACCACGGTGGATTTAAAGGATGCGTATCTACATATTCCTATCCACAAGGAACATCATCGGTTCCTAAGGTTCGCATTCCTGGACAAACATTACCAGTTCGTGGCGCTTCCTTTCGGATTAGCCACTGCTCCAAGGATTTTCACAAAAGTACTAGGGTCCCTTCTAGCTGTGCTAAGACCAAGGGGCATTGCTGTAGTACCTTACTTGGACGACATTCTGATTCAAGCGTCGTCCCTTCCTCAAGCAAAGGCTCACACGGACATTGTCCTGGCCTTTCTCAGATCTCACGGATGGAAAGTGAACGTGGAAAAGAGTTCTCTATCCCCGTCAACAAGGGTTCCCTTCTTGGGAACAATAATAGACTCCTTAGAAATGAGGATTTTTCTGACAGAGGCCAGAAAAACAAAACTTCTAGACTCTTGTCGGATACTTCATTCCGTTCCTCTTCCTTCCATAGCTCAGTGCATGGAAGTGATCGGGTTGATGGTAGCGGCAATGGACATAGTTCCTTTTGCGCTCATTCATCTAAGACCATTACAACTGTGCATGCTCAGTCAGTGGAATGGGGACTATACAGACTTGTCTCCGAAGATACAAGTAAATCAGAGGACCAGAGACTCACTCCGTTGGTGGCTGTCCCTGGACAACCTGTCACAAGGGATGACATTCCGCAGACCAGAGTGGGTCATTGTCACGACCGACGCCAGTCTGATGGGCTGGGGCGCGGTCTGGGGATCCCTGAAAGCTCAGGGTCTTTGGTCTCGGGAAGAATCTCTTCTACCGATAAATATTCTGGAACTGAGAGCGATATTCAATGCTCTCAAGGCTTGGCCTCAGCTAGCGAGGGCCAAGTTCATACGGTTTCAATCAGACAACATGACAACTGTTGCGTACATCAACCATCAGGGGGGAACAAGGAGTTCCCTAGCGATGGAAGAAGTGACCAAAATCATTCTATGGGCGGAGTCTCACTCCTGCCACCTGTCTGCTATCCACATCCCAGGAGTGGAAAATTGGGAAGCGGATTTTCTGAGTCGTCAGACATTGCATCCGGGGGAGTGGGAACTCCATCCGGAAATCTTTGCCCAAGTCACTCAGCTGTGGGGCATTCCAGACATGGATCTGATGGCCTCTCGTCAGAACTTCAAAGTTCCTTGCTACGGGTCCAGATCCAGGGATCCCAAGGCGGCTCTAGTGGATGCACTAGTAGCACCTTGGACCTTCAAACTAGCTTATGTGTTCCCGCCGTTTCCTCTCATCCCCAGGCTGGTAGCCAGGATCAATCAGGAGAGGGCGTCGGTGATCTTGATAGCTCCTGCGTGGCCACGCAGGACTTGGTATGCAGATCTGGTGAATATGTCATCGGCTCCACCTTGGAAGCTACCTTTGAGACGAGACCTGCTTGTTCAGGGTCCGTTCGAACATCCGAATCTGGTTTCACTCCAGCTGACTGCTTGGAGATTGAACGCTTGATTTTATCGAAGCGAGGGTTCTCAGATTCTGTTATCGATACTCTTGTTCAGGCCAGAAAGCCTGTAACTAGAAAGATTTACCACAAAATTTGGAAAAAATATATCTGTTGGTGTGAATCTAAAGGATTCCCTTGGGACAAGGTTAAGATTCCTAGGATTCTATCCTTCCTTCAAGAAGGATTGGAAAAGGGATTATCTGCAAGTTCCCTGAAGGGACAGATTTCTGCCTTGTCGGTGTTACTTCACAAAAAACTGGCTGCTGTGCCAGATGTTCAAGCCTTTGTTCAGGCTCTGGTTAGAATTAAGCCTGTTTACAAACCTTTGACTCCTCCTTGGAGTCTCAATTTAGTTCTTTCAGTTCTTCAGGGGGTTCCGTTTGAACCCTTGCATTCCGTTGATATTAAGTTATTATCTTGGAAAGTTTTGTTTTTAGTTGCAATTTCTTCTGCCAGAAGAGTTTCAGAATTATCTGCTCTGCAGTGTTCTCCTCCTTATCTGGTGTTCCATGCAGATAAGGTGGTTTTACGTACTAAACCTGGTTTTCTTCCAAAAGTTGTTTCTAACAAAAACATTAACCAGGAGATTATCGTACCTTCTCTGTGTCCGAAACCAGTTTCAAAGAAGGAACGTTTGTTGCACAATTTGGATGTTGTTCGCGCTCTAAAATTCTATTTGGATGCTACAAAGGATTTTAGACAAACATCTTCCTTGTTTGTTGTTTATTCCGGTAAAAGGAGAGGTCAAAAAGCAACTTCTACCTCTCTCTCTTTTTGGATTAAAAGCATCATCAGATTGGCTTACGAGACTGCCGGACGGCAGCCTCCCGAAAGAATCACAGCTCATTCCACTAGGGCTGTGGCTTCCACTTGGGCCTTCAAGAACGAGGCTTCTGTTGATCAGATATGTAGGGCAGCGACTTGGTCTTCACTGCACACTTTTACCAAATTTTACAAGTTTGATACTTTTGCTTCTTCTGAGGCTATTTTTGGGAGAAAGGTTTTGCAAGCCGTGGTGCCTTCCATTTAGGTGACCTGATTTGCTCCCTCCCTTCATCCGTGTCCTAAAGCTTTGGTATTGGTTCCCACAAGTAAGGATGACGCCGTGGACCGGACACACCTATGTTGGAGAAAACAGAATTTATGTTTACCTGATAAATTACTTTCTCCAACGGTGTGTCCGGTCCACGGCCCGCCCTGGTTTTTTTAATCAGGTCTGATAATTTATTTTCTTTAACTACAGTCACCACGGTACCATATGGTTTCTCCTATGCAAATATTCCTCCTTAACGTCGGTCGAATGACTGGGGTAGGCGGAGCCTAGGAGGGATCATGTGACCAGCTTTGCTGGGCTCTTTGCCATTTCCTGTTGGGGAAGAGAATATCCCACAAGTAAGGATGACGCCGTGGACCGGACACACCGTTGGAGAAAGTAATTTATCAGGTAAACATAAATTCTGTTTTTTAAACAATGGCCAGGAATCTGAAATCCTTAATTTAACTCTATAAGATACTGAATTCAACGGATGTCAGTTACTTTCCCATATAAACTTAGCTTCCCTTCTATGAAATATTTGAACTGGCTATTGGAACACATATAACCTCTTTAACTATAACTTTCAGACTCTCTTATTGGAAGTCCAAAAGACCTTATAGACCTGGTCTTCCAAGCCCTTGTCCTAGTGGTGACAAAAACAAGAAGTCAATCCTAAAAGAACACTCTTTATATTATGCAGGCCATGCCCATCTCTCTGTCTACAGGCTACCTATATAAACTATAATTGCATTAATAATTTTATCTGGGGCCCAATTTAAAGCCAGGATCAGAAAATCTATGATGTATAGACCTCTAGATGACTGAGGATTGGGAACGCCTTTCATCTCTATTTACTACCAAGCAATTACCCTTCAGTGAGTTCTAGAATGGCATACTGGAGAAAGTACCAAAGCTTGGGTATCCCTAGACTCTTGGCTCTTGCAGACCCCTTGTGTAGAAGCCCTGTGTTTGGTCCATCGAGATAATTGTCCCCAATTAATACAACATTTCCCCCTACTCAAACATATATTTCTGTTCTGGGACCAACTTATTGCTAAATCCACAGATTACGCCCACTAACGCCTATACAGTTTTTACTGTTAATAGTGCAAAATCCTTAAATTTCATGATTCAGATAGAGCATTCAATCTAAAGCAACTTTCTAATTTACTCCTATTATCAATTTGTCTTCATTCTCTTGCTATCTTTATTTAAAAAGCAGGAATGTAAAGGTTGGGAACTGGCCCATTTTTGGTTCAGAACCTGGGCTACCAATGTAGCCACCAATAAGCAATTGCTATCCTGGGTGCTGAACCTTAAATGGGCCGGCTCCTAAGCTTTACATTTCTGCTTTTTAAATATAGATAGCAAGAGAACGAAGACAAATTGATGATAGGAGTAAATTAGAAAGTTGCTTAAAGTAAATATAAACTTTCATGAATTAGTGTCTGTTTTTCAAAAATACAATTAAAAACAGGGGCACTTTCATTCCATGAAAGTTTACATTGCACCGTATTTTTTACAAATACTTACCTTTCTCTTGTGCAGAGCAGGATCGCCGATTTCCCCGCCCGCAGTTCCTCTGGTCAAAATGTTGTGTGGTAAAATATTACCAAATGTGAGATTTCAAGCCTAAAAATCTAAATTGTCATTAATGATATTGGTGGTTGCTCTGTAGACAGTTGAACATTGTAATTTATTCACTGCCTTTTGTTATACTAAATATTTTTCAATTGCGTTTTGTTTTATTTTTCTATTGCAGGTTTGTTCTTCAAACTAAAGAAAAGATTCATAGCCAGCTTAAAGAAAAGCAAAAAGCAGCTGATGAGAAGATTTCAGAACTTGAGGTTGGTATAATAAAAAAAGGGTGGGTGTGTACTTCATTAGGATCCGAAGGTGGCCAGTTCAACACACTAAGATCTGTGCAAATCTGTGATATAAAACTACCTTTAGGTTGCAGGTATTAACTCTATTATGACATGTAAATATTCCTAAAATTACATAAGATATTGTTGTTTACACTTGGTTCCAACCCCTCTACAAAAACTGTCCCATTTTACAGATACAAATAGTCTTGATTCAGCTTAGAAAGAATGATGAATATGGCTGCCGCTAGGGGCATTCGTCTCTTTTTGGAGCTGGATTTATTCTTGCAAAAGTGCAACACACAAAGATCTGGATTTGCGGAGATCTTTGTGTGTTGCACTTTCACAAGAAGAAATCTGGTTCCTTGTTTATTATAAAGACAGTGACGTTTCAGGCTCACAGCCCCTTCATCATGAATGACCCCCGCAACATCACGGTCTTCACAATAAATTAATATTTTCTACAAATCCATTGAGTTTACCTGTTCCTCCTCCCAGGTAGATGGACTACAATGAGATGTGTGTGGATGCAGCAATATTTATGTGTGTTAATCAAGCTGAAGGAGGGACTTCAAGTGATGTTACAGAGATGCAGTAAGATACTAACTAATGCCCAAAGTGTAAGAGCAGGGTCAAAATGATAGCCTGGCGTTTGGGTTGCAGTGATGATTCTCTTTGCTATTTTGTTTTTGTTGGGGGTTTTAAGGGACATGAAACCCAAAATGTTTCTTTCATTATTCAGATACAGAATACCATTTTTAAAAAGTTTCCAATATACTTTTATTCTCAAATTTTGTTCTCTTGTTATTCTTTGTTGAATAGATATCTAGATAGGAAGCATGCGCATGTCTGGAGCACTGCATGACGGGGAACAGTGCTGCCATCTAATGCTCTTGCCAATGTATAATATTATTGCAAAATTGTTGCCATATAGTACTGCAGACACGTGCACACTCCTGAACTTACCTTGGTGCTTTTCAACAATAGATTACAAGAAAACAAAGACAATGTGATAATAGAAGTACATTGGAAAGTTGTTTAAAACTGTATGCTCTAACTGAATTATGAAAGAAACATTTTTGGGTTGTATGTCCCTTTAAGTAAATGGTTTTAAATCTGTATATCCAACAGTGAGAAGCTTCTCTGCAAACTGGAAGAACAACTTTACTAAATGAAAAATGAGCTACAGCTCTAAGAGTATAAGTAATATCCAACTAGTTTTAGGAAATCTTCATCTTAAAGGGACACTGAACCCAAATTGTATCCATGATTCAGATAGAGCATGCAATTTTAAGCAACTTTCTAATTTACTCCTATTATCAAATTTTCTTCATTCTCTTGCTATCTTTATTTGAAAAGCAAGACTTTAAGTTTAGAAGCCGGACCATTTTTGGTTCACAACCTGGGTTGTGCTTGCTGATTGGTGGCTAAATGCTGTCCAGCATTCTGAACCAAAAATTGCCTGGCTCCTTAGCTTAGATGCCTTCTTTTTCAAATAAAGATAGCAAGAGAACGAAGAAAAAATGATAATAGGAGTAATTAGAAAGATGCTTAAAATTGCATGCTCTATTTGAATCATGAAAGAAAAAAAAATTGGGTTTAGTATCCATTTAACCAGTATTACACTATGTAATTTTTTTTTTTTTTTTTTTTTTTTTTTAAACAATAGTTTTTTATTGGGAAATAAAAGAACAGTTACAGACGTCAAGTAATACAAATTGAGTAATAATAAGAAGGTTACCAGAGGGGTACTGTGTCTACATAAGTTAACATAGTTGTTACGAGGCATGCAATAATAGAAAAGCTGTCCATGGCGTATAAGTCTCTGTCTAAGATGCTAGATGTGACAAAGGGTCGTTGGCAAAATCTTATGCCAGTGGTAGTCCTTAATTCAGGGGTGTCCAAACTTTGCTCTCCAGAGGTTTTGGAACTACATTTCCCATGATGCTCAGCTAGATAAAATGCTGGCTGAGCATCATCGGAAATGTAGTTCCAAAACCTCTGGAGAGCAAAGTTTGGACACCCCTGCCTTAAATGAATGTGGATTGAGAAGTCCATTTAAAACATAGTTTAAATTATAAACTATACAAACATAACGAGAGCAAGTATAACAGTTAAGGCAAGTGAAACACACAAAAACAAATGCATGTAGTAGGAAAGTATCGTCTATGACAAGCAGGTAA